>NC_056739.1:721863727-721895974 GCF_019279795.1 Protopterus annectens
AAAATGCTGCCCAAGATAAGCAGCAGCACTTGGCTACCAAAACCTCAGATCGTCCAGGGGACTGTCTTCGTTCCGCCACTTGATTTCTCTTGGAATACTACATCAAGTAAAGTGCTTAGCTCTGTTGTGCAAAGGTGTGGAGTCCTGACTGCAGCCCAGGTGACCAAGACTGGATCAACAGCCCTGGCACTGCAGGAGCCAACCAATTATGGAGAGGAATTAAGGGACAGGGACCATTCATGTCTGTGGGGAAAGGAGGGCTGCAAGTGCTTACAGAGCACACAGGAAATGGTATTTTACTGCAGACTGTACAAGCCACTTTCTGGCTAGGAAGGGGAGTGAGACTGCTTGCTGGCCAACATTCTTACAGAAATGGATGACCAGTGTCTACAGCACATCTGCACAATCCCCCTTTGGATGGATCAGCTGGGTATGTACACAGGGGTTACAAAGAAAAAAAACTTAACACTCCTAATGGCTGTCTGAATGATGGACCCTCATGGTAGACTCTTGCCCCAGTGATAGGGAAAGAATGAGTCAATTGGCCAAGAGGGCATTGATTAAGACAGCAGACACAAAAATGCTAAAAAAAAAGGTTGAAGAAAGAAGTAGCTTGGTTCCCAACTTTCTTCAGTGTTTTCACCCCATTTTCTGAAGACTATTAGTCTCCCTCAGCTAGGATAGCCCCCTATTTCCCTAGTACTCAGGGCAGTCCCACATGGGGGAATCCTCTCAGACCTACTGAGGCAAGACCCATCAGGAGTGACTTGTCACATAGGCAGACATTGGGGAACTATTATTTTCTGGCACGAGCATTTTTTGTTTAAATATGCCCAATGCATTAACCTTGAGGTAGCTCACAATACCTCCGCATCATGCACCCATGGCCCTGCAAGCCCATCCAGAGACTAGCGTCACCACTGGCTGCTTGGATGAGCCTTAGATCTGCACAGAAATTGGAAAATAGTTAATATTCCCTTTTCTAAGAGGGGCTGGGTACAGACAAATGGCTATACCCCCCTTCCACCCCTCAGTATGAACAATGCCCACCCTACAGTCAGCCTCCTGAGCTGCTAAATCAAACTGACTGAGCCACAGTCAGGGCCCACCATCTACACCAGCAGAGATATAGAAGGGTTTCAAGAGACTGCTGTCCAGTTTAGGATCAGACACACTTACAAGAGTGCAACTGAGTGCAAGTTATGTTCCTCACTTTTGAAAGAGGCACATCTCCAGGCAAGTATCCCTCTTGGAAGTCTAGATCATAAGTGATAATAAGACTGCAAATTCCTCAACTTGTGACGGTAGCATCTTCCCTTGCAACATAGCTTTAGTACCTCTGCAGCATTTCTGAATACTTGTAGTGGAGTCTCTGCCAGCAGTGACACGAGTAGAATATTTGATGCTGGATATCTACAAACAGTTGTACGGCCTGGTATCACTTTATATCAATGCTGGTGAAAATATTCTCATTGCTGAAATTTTTCTGCTTCCTACATTGGATTTTCACAGAGGCATGCATAATGTACCAAGTTGATGGGTCAGAGTTCTTGGCATTTGGCATGTAAAAAACAAAACTTTGATGTTGGCTTCACCAAGCAGTTTCCAGTGAAAATACCAAATCTTTCAGGGAAGTTGGTAGCATTTTAGATTAATTTTCACCCCATTTTCTGTTTGCATGGATAACCAAAGGCAGCAAAATGGTCAACAACCTGTAGAAACCTTCCCAGCCATGACGATGCTGCTAAAGTAAAATCTAAAGCCGAATCTTATGCAGCCCTTAAGCAGCTGAAAAATTATATCAAATACTGCCTAAAGTCACTCCCGATATGTGCAACTACAAAGTAAACTGCACAGTACAGGCTGCCAACAAATATCTTGGAAACATTCTCTTTATATATAGTGACAGACTGAAGAAAATCACAGGACATTCTTTAAGGCATAAACTCTAGTTAAAATGTATTCCCTATCAAGGACAAGATAACTGAAAGATGGACAATGAGGTTGGAGTAAGGCCATACCCTTACTGGACCCCAGTCTAATTGACTAGGACAGTGACTTCTGCAGAGAATGCTGAGTTTCAGACAACACGAGCCTCAGTCTTGGAATCATGATGAATGTGGAGGACAAAAATCTAAAATCTGTACAATACACTGATCTTTAGCAGTGAGAACCAAATGTTTCCCCCAGGTCAAGGGCAGCCCATTTCCCCCAGGTCAAATGTCATGCATCTTGGTTTTTGTTTCAAACCTCTGCTTGGCAATGAATATTTCTTGTCAGAGGTTTTTATAATTTGTGCCAAATTTTAAAGCACATTTTTGTTCTCTCTAGTCCATCTTTCAAACCTGGTAGAGGTTCACAGTTTATACAAAAGGGGATGGGATGGTGAAGCTGTAACAGAACAATCACTTGTTAAAGAATAAGATTGCAAAACTATTTCTGTATTTAAGTTTATTTTGAGCAGCACGCTGTCATCCTGCATCTGAAGTGGTGTATTGGGAACCATGTCAGAAATAAAAACAAGGATACTTTATTGTAGGAAGTAAATATTCGGGGTGGGGTAAACAGGAGCCATGACTGACTTCAGGGTAATTTCACACTCCCTGATGGAGTAGTGTGTCACCTTTCCCGCTAAAGTACACAGAAGCCGAACATTCCATCTTAAACACCCCATTTTGCTACCAAGCTCCTCGTATTAACTTGTAGCACTCCAATAAGTGTAACGGCACCTCAATTTGAGCAAACTCCAAAACCTGATGTTAAACCAAACACTAAGACACGAAAGGTTCGGCAATAATTCCAGGAACTGAAAATGCTCCGACTGACAAAACTAACTCCCACAGATGATGGCACAGCAAAAGTAATGGCAATAAGTCTTTATTCCATAAATGGTGAAAACAGAATCTAACTTGTTTTGTTTGATGTAGTAATTGAACTGAATATACTGATTGTACCCACTTGACACCTACACGTAGGTTTGTAGTATTGGTTTACGTCTATATGTATTTGCATTCATTCAGATGTTTTAATCAAATACGGTTATATTTATAGGAGACATATGTATCAGGAATTTAAGGCCACGGATATGGTGTTAAAATGGGATTGTATGCTCGTAATAGTTTTGATCGTGGTGGAACCTATAATTGGAGTCTACATTATGACATAAAATAGAACTTTTTTTTTTTTTTTTTTAAATAGAGGGACAAGAGTTTGACACCACGATCATAGGTGAATTAAATAGTTTTAACAGCTTTAAAAGGCGGACCTTGTTATTCAGGATACATTGTCTTCATTTGTATCAGTTTCCTTTTGGCGCCAAATTTCAAATAAAATGTTAGTAGTATCATTAACAAGAGGTTCTGAAGAAGCCCACCAGTGGAGTGGCTGAAAGCACACCTTGATTCTATGTTATACTGTTTTGAAGTTAGATTCTGTTTTCACTGTTCGTTTATGGAATAAAGACTTTTATTGCCATTGCTTTTGCTGTGCCATCATCTGTGGGAGTTCGTTTTGTCAGTTGGAGCATTTTCAGTTCCTGGAATTATTGCCGAACCTTTTGTGTCTTAGTGTTTGGTTTAACATCAGGTTTTGGAGTTATTTGCTCAAATTGAGGTGCCGATACACTTATTGGAGTGTCCGTGACCAGTATGTGTAAGTTCTTTGCCTTAAAAATCTGATGAGTTTTCTTTTTGAACAATGCCAGACTGAAAAACACAGACCATTCTTTACTGCATAAACTATAGATAACTATACTTGCCAAAGAGTACAAAATATTTCATTTTGATGTCTTAAAGTGCAGGCTGTTTTCAGACAATATGTAAAAACTTGACTTTTTACAAGGCTGGCTGCCATGTTCATATTTTGAACAACCCCCCCAATAAGGACACAGTCTGGTACAACAGCTTGCCATCTGTTCAACACTTAAACATAAAATATCAGTCCTTAACTATCAGTTATACAAAAATACACACCGTGCAGAAAAGAAATTCAATAGGCAAACAAGTCTTTGGTGCACTGCAATTTGGAATTACACAGTTCTACAAGGCTATTATGTATTTTCATCAAAACACTCACCTAATCTGAAGAATGGTAAAATTTTGGACTGGATAGGCATCCATTAAAACATTCACCACCTAATTTGACAAAGAGAAAAATAAGCCACTATTTTACATACTGATATTTGATAAATATGTTCTACTCTAGTTAAACATAAATCTATCTCAGCTTCTCAAACCTGTGGCCTTTTAACACATGCATCATTCGAAAAATTACAATCACATCCTGAACTCAAACACTAAATAAAAAGGCCTTCCATAAGGTCCCAGTAATACTGGGAAGTGCCTACTTGCAGTAAATATTGCACAAATCAGTACAAACAGAAGTGTGCGGTACATTTTTACAATGTAGGTATTTGAGGTACTACCTATTTTCTGGGTTGATTTATTCCTTTTACACAATTTTCCAATTATCTATTTTGAAGGAATGTTTCTATTTTCAGGCTTAGTTTACCTAGTCTCAAAGTTAGTTTTGTGCATCAGTCTAAAGCCTGTTTGGTTTGTGCCCAGAGGTCTTGAGCAGATCACCTTCTATGTTCTGAAAGTTCCACTGGAGTAGTACAGAAATGCTTTCCTTGACCTTGATGCAGCCCGACTTGCATAGGACGTCTCCAAATCATGAAACTAAGTCCATGGCATATATAAAACAGTAACCTTCAAATGTCTAGTCAGGATCCTAACTTATCTCAGCTGGACTTTCTCATATCACAGGTGAGGGAACCAGTTTTGAATAGACATTTGTGATCAGTAGATATAAATATGCTGCCTTTTTTGACAGCACATCAGTGTTAAACGTTTTACTTGTAGCACCATAAACCTCCAAGACCATTCTAGTACAAAAATTAAAAAACAGCACCTCCCCTTTAATATGTGACAAGAGAACAAACAATAATGCACTTGGGGAGGCTCTTTAGTTTAGGAGCATATAACTGACTATGGAGCTCCCTTCCAAGCATCTTAAAAGACAAATTAGTAGTGCACATCAATTCCAAGAGAAAAGTTAAAAGCTCATCTATTGAGCAATAAACTGTCTTCTGCTGGTCTCTTCCAGTGGTTTACCCATTCATACCATTAGTCTCAAATATAAGGTGCTATAAATATTGCCATTCTTGCCTTCCATCAAAGTTACTATGATTATGTATATTCACATTTCTCGTGCAATTAGTCCCACGTCAACATTTTTCAATATTACCATTTAATTCTACCATCTAGCTAATCTTGTGTTTTTGTAATTTCTAGCAAGTACACATCTGTCTACTAGTCCTGTGTTTGTAGGAAGTACTTCATGATAAATATACTGTTAACTATACATGCCAAGGTGTACAACAAAATATTTCATTTTGATGTCTTACAGTGCATGAAGAGTCTCCACTCATGTAAATGATTAGCTTTTCTCCCTTGGCCTCTGCTGAAAAGGGATCTTTTCTAGCCCAATAAGATTACCCCAGCAGACAAATTCAAGTAAAACGTTTAGGTCCAGCTTTGCCCCCATGAATTAGTAGAATGACAAAGTAGAGATGAGTCGCCTAGAGGTCCCGTGATTAGGGCCCGTGAAGGGCAAGATGGACTATAAACATGGAATGTTATGGTGAGTATGTTCTGTAGTCCTATCTCGCCTTCATTCTTACATATGGGACAGCATCCCTAGCACCTTTTTCTTGGGTGCCTCACAGGAATATACTCCTAAGAACTGTGGAACCAAAGGAGGCTCTGCCCCTGGAGGCCAAATACAATTTGTAATGAGTAATAAAAGTACGAGGGGTAGCCCAAGTTGCTGCTGCACATACTGTCCATTGGGATTCTGGCTTGAAAAGCAGCAGATGTGGATACAGATCTGGTAGAATGAGCTTTAATTTTAAACGGGAGTTCTTTGCCATTAGAAGAGTAAATAAGATATACAATTTGAAATCCAGTTCGATAATGTTACCTTGGTTACTGGCATACCTTTTTCTAGTCTCCAAAAAAGATACAAACAATTGGTCTGATCTCCAAAACTTCTTGGTTCTATGAAGATAGAACCTTAACTGTGTACATCAAGTTGATGCAACTTGCATTCCACTTTGTTTGAATGATTAGGAAAAAGACTGGCAGTTCAATAGTTTGATTTGGGAATGAAGGATGGATTTGTATGAAGGGAAACTGTCTCTATGAAAAATCAAGTAAGGTTTGACTGAAAGTGCTTGCAACTCTGACACTCTTCTGGCAGATGTAATGGCTACTAGAAAATGGTCTTCCATGAAAGGAACTTTAAATCACAAGTATGTGCGGGTTCAAAATGCGGAGGTAAGTTTAGAAAGAACAAAATTTAGATCCCAGGGAGATGCAGGTTCTTGAAAATGTCGTAGCAATGTAGTGCCTTTTAAAAAGGATTTACACAATCTGTGAACCATACTAGGCTCATGTTGTCCCAAATGAAAACTGGAGATAGCTGCTAATTGAAATTTGAACGCAGCAGCAGCTGATCCCTGATAAAAAAAAGTTCAGTTAGAAATTCTAACACTAAGCAAATAGAGGCTGTACAAGGATCCATGTTTTCAGCTCGTGCCCAAAGAGAACACATTTTCCATCTGCTAGTGTACAATTTTCTCATAGAAGGTTTATGAGAAGATATTAGGATGTGTGTAACTGCAGGGGAGAAATCATGAAGCCTGACTAGGGATGGAAGTGGAGCAGCCATGCTGTCAAGTTGAGGGTGTGGAGACCGGGATGGAACGAGCCTGACATGCATGTCAGAAGGTCTGGTATTGGGTCCAGAGTCCATGGATAGTCCAGAAGGTGAAGCCCAAGAAAGGGGAACCAAATCTGAGGAGGCCATTAAGGAGCGATCAGAATCATTCTGCTTCCCAAGGTCTTTGCTTTCTAGACCACTTTTGATATTAGCAGAAAAGAAGGAAAGAAAGAAGTCCCGAGGGCCAACTGTGGACAAGTGCATCTCTCTGCGTCTACCCCGGGGGGAGATGAGAGAAGTAGCTGCTGCATTTGGCATTCATTGGGCTGGCAAACAGATCACAGCAAGGCTGTCCCCATTTGCAGAAAAACTGTTCTGCGACTTTCTGATTCAGAGACCACTCGTGAGGAGTCAAGATTGCCCTGCTGAGCTTGTCGGCTACCACATTAGTTGTCCCCAGGATATGCATTGCAACTAGAAAGCATTGGGAAGACGTCAACCACTGCCAAACACGAAGAGCCTCTCGACATATGGGGTAGGATCTGGTTCCCCCTTGTTTGTTTCTATACCATACCACTGACATTGTCTGATTGGACTGCTATTGTCCCTAGAGGAAGAAAGTAGTGAAGTGCTTGCAATGCTAGTAGCACTGCTCTCATCTCTAGGACATTGATATGCAAGTAAGCCTCGTGTTCTTGCCATGTGGCAAGAACCGTCCTTCCTAGATAATGCCCCCCCCACCCTATCTGGGATGCATCCATGGGTCACAGTAGCAACAGGTTGGCGAGAAATGAATGGTATCCCTATCGTTAGTTGATTGGACTGGATCCACCAACGAAGCTTCTGCTATTAAAATGGGATGAGACAGAGGCAGTTGTTAGACACCACTGGGAAAATAGTAGCCATTGTAGAATTCTCATATGTAGTCTGGCTAGTGGAACCAGAGTTATAGTAGAGGCCATGGTTCCTAGAAGTTTGAGCACAATCTTCACTTTGACTGTTGGGGAAGCAGGCTGTACATCTGTTGTCTTAGATTTTGTATTCTGTCTGCACGAAGGCGAGCTATCATTGTGACAGTATTTCTGTGCCTATAAAAGTCACATATTGAGAGAGTGACAAGTTTTTCCCAATTTATAGTAATCCCCAAGAGTGCAAACTCTGATGGTTGGATCCCAAGCTTGTAGAAGTAGGTTCCTGGTGGTGGTAGTCAAGAGCCAGTCATCCAGGTATGGAAACACTTGGAATCCAAGATGTCTCAAGTAAGCCATTACTACCGCCATGCATTCGAACACCTAAGGGCTGTGGTGAGACCTAAGGGCAGAGCACAAAATTGGTAATGACAGTCTCCCAGCTGGAAGCGTAAATGACTCCTTGATGCTCTGTCCATTTTTATGTGGTAGTACGCATCTTGGAGGTCTATGGAGCACATCCAATTGTCTTTCCCTAACAGAGGGAGTATAGACTGCAGTGTTACCATTCGGAACTTGGACTTCTTTACCGATTCATTTAACTTGCTGAGTTCCAAAATGGGCCTCCAGTCCCCTGTTCATTTTGGCACTAAAGAATCTTGAGTAAGTTCCAAATCCTATCTGGTCTGCAGGGATGGTTTGGATAACTCTTTTGAAGCAACTTTTGGATTTCTATAGTTGCCTGCATCCTGTGATTAGGTGGAACATCTGGGAGTTTCTTGGTGGGATGAGGTAGAAAAAGAGTATGCAGTATCCTCTGGAAATTATTCTTTGTACCCACTTGTCTTGCGTGATGTCATGCCAGGCTTCTGGGTACAAAGGTAAGTGATTCCCCCCCCCCCCCGACTGGCTCCACAGAAGTGCAGTCATGCTCCACTTCAGGAGTGCTGATAGGAACGTCCATGAAAAGAATCGCAGCAACCCTGGTTTTGCAGACCCCTCCTGCCTCTAGGGTGACGTCTGTTACTTCCTCCTCCTCTGCCTCCGGGAAAAATCTCTTGAGATTTCTTGAACCACATTTTCCCACCTCTGACCATTAGGGTATGGTCTAGAAGGGACGGAAAAACATACTCCATGGCAGAGAGTTTTACCTTCCTGCTCGCATCTGGTGAGTTGGTCTCTTACCTTCTGTCCAAACAGAGAGGAACTGTCAAAGGGGGCATTGGTAAATGTAGATTTGAAGGGCTCCGCAAAATTACATAAGCACATCCAGGAGTGTCTCGTAAGGGAAAAGTACAGTTTTGTACCTACCATAAATGTAGATGTTCGAGGATCCACATTGCTGCAGTCATAACCTGTGGGTAGTCCGCTGTCCTCGGTCGGCCCGAATACCAAAGAGTTAGGCTGGCGTCGGTCATGGGCACCCGGAGCTGACGTCAGTACGTAGTAGTACTTAAGCGCATGACCGACGCCATATTCTCAGTCTTTCTTGCCCCAGATGTCAGAAGGCCTTAAAAAGAAAAGGCCAGAGCCACAAAAGGAGAAAAATAATTATCCCCAAGGAACATGAACAAACAACAACAACACCCCCAAACCAAAGAGGGGAAAGGAGGGAGGGAAAATAGGACTGCAGCAATGTGGATCCTCGAACATCAACATTTATGGTAGGTACAAAACTGTACTATGTTCTTCGTCTCACATTGCTGCAGTCATAACCTGTGGGTAGAATCCCAAAGCAAAGGAAAAGGGAGGCTGGCAAACTAAAAGGCATTAGGGGCTGCTAACATGCCCTGTAAGATTGCAGTGGCAAACCCAGCCCTGGACTTGGAGAAAAGAGGGAGATGATAATGCTTAGTAAAAGTATGTACTGAACTCCAAGTAGCTGCTTCCAAAATGTCCTTAGTAGCTACCCCCCCTCAAAAAAGCAGTAGAAGTGGCCGTAGCCCTAATGGAATGAGGTCTAATCCCAGCAGGAACATTCTTCCCATGATGAGAACAAAAAGCAATACAATTACAAATCCACTTTGAAATAGTCTGCTTTGAGACAGCTTTCCCTTGTGAACCCAAAGCAAAAGTAACAAATAACTGTTGAGTCTGTCTGATTTCCTTAGTTCTGCTCAAATAATAACGTAACTGCCTGTGTATATCCAAAGAATGCAAGATTTTTTCCCCCTTATTTTGGGGATCAGCATAAAAGGTAGGCAAATGGATAGACTGGTTCAAGGCCACATTAGAAATCACTTTTGGCATGAAAGTATGGTTAGTACGCAAAGAAACTCTATCCTTATGGAATATTAGAAAGGGTTCAACTGCCATGAGAGCCTGCAATTCAGATACCCTTCTGGCAGAAGTAATGGCCAACAAAAAGGCAGTCTTCCAAGACAAACTTCAATTCAGACTTAGCTGCAGGTTCAAAAGGAGGCAAAGTAAGCTTCTCCAACACAAAATTGAGATCCCAGGAAGGAGTAGGAGCTCTCCGTTGGGGTCTTATATTTTTTGCCCCTCTAAGAAATTGCTTAAACAAAGGGTGAGAAAATAAAGGAGGGTCACAATCATAGTGAGCAGAAATGGCTGCAGCATGAACCTTCACAGAGGAAAACGACAAACCCTTGTCCAGTAATTCAGTAAGGTACTGCAATGTACAACTCAAATTAGGTACCGAGACATCAAAATCCTTTGTTGTGCTCCAAAGAAAAAATCTCTTCCATTTATCAGCATAAACTTTTCTAGTGCTAGGCCGCCTAGCTTCCAAAATGACATCCAAAACCTGCTGGGGAAGCTGAGAACCCACAGGCTCTAAAACAGAATACGCCAGGCTGTTAGATGCAGGGACTGCACCCTGACATTGAGCAAATGACTGTTTGACTGGGACAACAAATGAGGAAGCTGTGGTAAAGGCCAAGGAGGCTCCTGAATTAAACTCCTCAGCAGAGGATACCAGTGCTGACGTGGCCAATCTGGTGCTATTAAAATCATGCAAGGCTTGTCCCTCCTGACTTTCAAGAGTACCTTGGTAAGGAGAGGCAGAGTAGGAAAAGCATAGACGTGAAGGTTGTTCCAACTGAAAGATAGAGTGTCCACTTTCCAAGCTTTTGGGTGAAACATCCTTGTGCAAAATTTTGGTAGTTGGAAATTTAGAGGAGAAGCGAACAGATCTATGTCTGGAGTTCCCCAAGCCACTGTCAACTGTTGGAATACCTGAGGATCCAATTTCCACTCGTGGGGATCCACAATTTGTCTGCTCAATACATCTGCTAGGAAGTTCTGTGCTCCTGGCAGAAACCGTGCTTGAAGAGTGATGTGCAACCCCAGAGCAGTCTCCCACAATATCATAGCTTGTCTGCAAAGAGGGTAAGAATGCGTCCCCTGCTTGTTGATGTACCACATGACTGTAGTGTTGTCTGTTTGAATCAACACCTGTCCTGGTTGAAGTAGGCCCTTGAAAGCCATCAGGGCAAACTGGACTGCTAACATCTCCATGTTGATATGCAAATGCTGTAATTTGGGAGGCCACGTGTCTTGAATCCATTTCCCATTGAAGTGTGCTCCCCAAGCCAGGTCTGAGGCATCCGTCGTTAAGATCTGACTCACCTCTGGTCGGGTCACAGAGAGTCCCTTGTTTAGGTGACATTCCTGTGCCCACCACAAGAATTCCTTCTGGATGCACGGTATTATCAGAATGACAGTGTCCAAATCGTGGCAGTGTTGAGTCCATACACTTTTGAGATACCATTGTAGCTTCCTCATATGCAGTTTGGCATTGGGAAGTACCAGAATGCAAGATGCCATGAACCCCAAGGCTTGAAGGACTGTCCTTGCAGTCAGCCTGGACCGTACTGATAATTGCTGGAAGTAGAGGTGAAGAGTTCTTTGTTTGTCCGGGGTCAGAAAGGCCATCTGAGAGGCTGTATTCAGTCTCACACCCAGAAAGCACATGTCCTGAGAGGGTACTAGACTGGACTTTGTTTCATTCACAGAATACCCTAGACACCTTAAAACTGCCATTACATACTGTAGCTGTTGAAGTAACTTGTCTTGTCTTGAGCAAGAATCAGGCAATCGTCCAGATAAGGATAAATTTGAATTCCCCTCAGTCTTAAGAAAGCTATTACAGGAGCCAGAACCTTTGTGATCACCCTGGGCGCAGTAGATAAACCAAAGGGCAATGCAGAGAACTGATAATGAGAAGTGCCAGTCCGAAAATGCAGGAATCTCCTGCAGCTGGGCCTGATAGGAATGTGAAGATAGGCCTCTGAGATCCAGAGTTACCATCCAGTGATCTTTGCCTAGCAGAGGCAGAAGTTGCTGTAATGTTAACATCTTGAACTTTGGAATGTTCATGTCTAGGTATGTATTGAGAATGGACAAATCCAGAATTGGCCTCCAAGTGTTTCCTTTCTTTGGCACTAGGAATAGACGAGAATAAAACCCTAGGCCTACTTCTGACGGAGATACCACCTGGATTGCCCCCATCTGTAAAAGCAAAGAAATTTGTTCCTGAGCCTCCAGCCTTTGCAGAGGAGGTACATCTGGCATGCCTTTGAAAGGGGGAAAAGTGTGAAAATTGTAGCCTTGATTTATTATGTCCAACACCCATTTGTCCTGGGTGACCAAATGCCAATTTTGCTTGAAAAGTGCCAACTTTCCTCCTAGAGGAGCTGCCAGAAAGGAAGGATCTGGCAGCTGGAGATACAGGTCATTGGGTCTGTTTACGAAAAGGCTGACCCCTGCCCTCACCAGAAGATTGTGCAGGAGAACTCCAAGTCCTAGGTCTGAAGGAACCCTGAGCGTGAGCCCTGCCCCTACCACGTCTAGACCTGCCCTTAGACTGAAAATCTGAAGAAGGGTAAGACCATCCTCTTGCAGGCCAATTCCTGCTAAACCTAGGGGGCTGCACTTGCAAAAATTCCTTAACTGTCTGAATAGACTTAGCTTTGAACCAAAAAGAACTTTGAGCATCCAAAATCCGAGCTTTAACATGCTCTGACAAATTTTGATCTTTAAGCCAGGCATGTCTACGAATAACTGAACCAGTAGCAGCTACCCTGGAAGAAGCCTGAAAGGCATCGAAGCCACACTGCAGGGAATGTTTACCAACCTGATCTGAAGCATGAACCAAGTCCTGCAACTCCTTACACTCTATACCCTCAGATAAAGCATCTACCTTAGATTTCAATTGACCTAACAGAAAATTCTGATACTTCAGCATATGGAATTGGCAATTTAAAGCCCTCATAGCCAACGTAGAAGAGGTGTACACTTTTTACCCCACCTATCCAACGCTCTAGAATCTTTATCCAAAGGAACTGGATTCTTAACCACAGAAGCCCTGACACCCTTAGGCCCTTGATAATAGTTTCCGGGTCAGCTCTAGGGCTCTTATACAAATATTTATGTGCCTCTGGAACTCTGTACTACCTGTCTGGTTTGACAGGGCAGGGGTAAAGAATCAGGATTAAGGGAAGCTTCAGAAAAACATCCTGAACAACATCTAAAACAGGGGAATTGCCAAAGGCCTATGTTGTGGCAAAAACAAAAATTCCCTAAGCCTCTTACGAGAATCTGAAAAATCCTGACCTTCCCACTTGAAATGCTCCCTCATGGAATGCAAGGTTTCAGAAAAGGAAAAATCCTCTGGAGGAGAAGCAGAAGGACAGGAATCCTCTGCATCCGAATCAGAATAGGGAGGAAAATCCTGAATATCCTCAGCTGAGGACTCAGAATAATCTGAGGAATGTTCCATTCCCTCTAAATCTGTCTCCACCCTAGGCCTCTTCTCTGGAGGGGGCATAGAACCCCTGATCAAAGTAATCAAATCCTCTGCCATTTTCAACATATGCTTTTTAGGAACAGAGCCCGAAGAACCAGGACTGTGGCCCGTACCAGAAATACCAGGTCTAGCCTTAGCAGGGCCTTTAGTGATTGAAGTAGAAGGCCTAATAACCTTTTGTAAGGATGGAACCACAGAAACTTGAGAAGCACCCTCGGCCTGACCTAACTCCTGAGAGGCCAACTCCTGTAAAATTAAAGGTTCCCCCTGGGATTCAGCCGAGACCTTGGCTGGATCCACAGATTCGACCGTAGACTCCATAGAACCGGCGTCCGCAACAGACGACTCATCTGGTTTAGACCTTAAGGATTTATCTTTTCGCTTTTTTGCGGTAGCAGGCGGAGGATCCGACGGCATGTTGTAGTTACACCGCTTACCGAAAACAAGCCTAGCACAGTCTAATCTGCGTTTAATGGTGCACTTATTAAATCTAGCGCAAAAGCGACACCTGACTACGTCGTGTTCAGGCCCTAAGCAAGGAATACAGAGAAAATGATAGTCCCTATGAGGTATCTGTTTCCCACAAGAAATACAATTAACTTTTTCTGACATCCGGATTAACTGAGGCAAGAAAAGGCAAAAATTTTCCCCAACGGGGTACTTAGCCCAACTTGGTCTTCGGTCTGAAAATCGAAAACTGAAAATTTCAGAACGCCGAACGGCACTTGCAAACGCTGCTTCTGCTTTGGACCACGCGGCAAGAAAGACTGAGAATATGGCGTCGGTCATGCGCTTAAGTACTACTACGTACTGATGTCAGCTCCGGGCGCCCATGACCGACGCCAGCCTAACTCTTTGGTATTTGGGCCGACCGAGGACAGCGGACTACCCACAGGTTATGACTGCAGCAATGTGAGACGAAGAACATCTTCCTGAACCCGCTGCCCTGCTCGCTCCATCTGCTGCATAAGATATCAGCCTCATGGAGGAGTTAACAATTGAGTTTAAAGGTAAAGGTAGACAACTGAGCAGTAACCTTCTCAGGGACTCCAGTTAAAAGTACCTTGGAGTGCATCTCCTAGCCCCTTTAGGAGATCTCTCTGAAGCCTAGTGAAATGGGTGAGGTAATTCAGTGATCTGAGTGTAAAAGCTGCTGAAGAGAAGATACATTTCTTGTATCTGTCCATTGTTCAAGACTCCTTCATTCAGTGGGTGGACAGATGAAGTTTCTACCAGTTTCTTCTTTGTGGCTGCTGCCACCACCATGGCATCTACAGGCACACCTTTAATTCAAAAATTCTCTTTGGGGCCTGAAAGAAATTTGTTGGGCCTTCTGGGGACTGGTTCCATGGCATCACCTTTCAACTGACCAAGTCTAGCGGCTCATCAAAAGGTGGACACCCAAAAAGGCTGAAGGTTGAGACCTGAAAGCCTTCAGGTACACTGACTCATCAGAAGGGGTTACAGTGGGCCAGCTGCCTCTGTTTCAGGATCTCTAGGACATCTACGAAGGAGATGGATGACCTAGGGGACCCCTTCTGCCTCGAGGTCAGTGTCAGAGGTGATTGACTCATCAGGGGAGTCTACATGCTTCCTCTTGCAAGTTCTCTTCTGAGGAGGCTCTTCAGAAGGATATTCTGGGGAGGTCTCTGAAGACTGGGGGCCACCCAATGGGGGCTTCTGAGGCTGCGGGTCTTTGCTGTCAAGAGAGAGATGGTGCTGAGACAGAGGTCAGAGTTTGAGGGGGAAGAGCATCGTTACCCTTGAGGGGAGCTGAAGACCTAGACAGCACACATCTCGAAGGCAGATCTCTGGCTCCAAGAACACCACTGGTTCTGAGGAAGTGGAAGTAGCTCTCGGCTCTAAAATAGACGTAGAATCCAATCTCAACTGAGCCAATGCACTGAGAGGTAGGCTTGGAACTGAAGAAGTTCAGGTCCAATCATTCCTGTCGGGGCCGACTGGTGAGCTTTGGTTCCTAGACACCAAGGACAGCACTGAAGGTGTCCGAGTGGAACTCGACTCAGAGACAGACAGTAAGGGTGCTGGAACAGACTGTTCCACAACAAGCTGCAGAAATGGCTCTGGCTCTGAAAGACTGACATGGCTCAGAGGAGGAACAGAAGCAGGTAAAATGTCCTTAGACTGCTCCGGGACCAAATGGGTCTAGCTGGCAACAAATTAGCTAGCACCAACTTCAAAAGTCTAAGCACTACTCTCTCTACATCCTCTTCAGAAAGACTGAGGATCTGGAAGACAAGGTAGGTGATCTAGATCTCTGTAAAATTGGAGATCTGAGTGTTGGGGATGCCAGTAACAAATCTCTAGATCAGCTCAGATGCAAGATTTCAGTAGTCTTCTCCAAAAATCTTGGGGTCGAGACTGGAGTGTCAATGTCAAACTCGACCAGCTCTGAAGGCAGAGCAGCAGAGGAGGTAGGTTTGTCCAATTTGGTAATTTTTTGTGGAGGTCCAGATAAAACGGTCTGTGTGGGAGACTGTCTTTTGATCAACTTTACTTTCTCTTTTTTAGAAAAGGGAGACGAGGAATGAGATGAAGAGCTGGCTAAATCCTCCTCAAAGGAAGGTTTAAGGAGACCTTTCAGGATCAATTTGTTCCATTCCTGGAGAACCCAAGAACTAAAGGAGTGGCAAAAGGTACACATCTCCTGAATATGTATGGCTCCCAGGCAGTAAACAAATACTATGTCCGTCAGTCAGGGACATTTTTGAGAACATTTGAAACGCTTTTGATTCCCTAGACATACTGTCATAAAAACAATCACAAGAGGGGAAAAAAACAGGGAGAGGAAAAGGTCCTCTAACTTAAACAGGCTTAGCCCAGCTCAAGAAAACACACAAGGACGATCAAAAACAGAGGACCAGGTCCTCTAACTTAAACGGGCCTAGCCCTAAACAGAGTAAGCGACTGTCAACAATTTGCAACACAAATTGCAATAAATTCAACAAACACACTAACTAAATAGTTCTAGCTAATACGTGTTAAGCTATTAATTTTAAACTACTTATTCTAGTCAAACAAAGGCTAGAACAGGTCCTAACAAACACGGATCTATGCCAAAGGGAAAAAATTTAGCAAAAACTAGCACAGAGAAGGGATACCATACAGAAAGAAAAGGGCCTGCGGAAGTGATGACCAACAAGTTTTCAACAACAATTTGCAAAAATTCAAAAAACATGCCAAGTAATTTACTACTAGAACAACAGTTAAGATATTTATACTAAACTACTATTATCAAACATGATCACTATTATAAGCTAAATAATGAAGAAAATCGAACTTAGCCGTGGCCAAGAAAGAGCACTTTTGAACTCGTAGATGCGGCAAACGAGATCTGGGGATTCTTACTAGTGCTCTATGGGATACCTACCTTGCCACAAGCCAACTGAGAGGCTTCAAGCTTTGTAATTGGCCAAGTCGGAGCAGAGGATCGGCTCCGAACCCATATGTAAGAATGAAGGCAAGCTAGGACTACAGAACCATCGATTCATCCCTCTTTGGTGGTTAAATACTGCCAACAGCTCACATGATGGGGTTGGAGAAAGGTAAAGGAAACTCATAATTCGGCCAATCACAAATTTTTTAATTCATTTCCAAAACAGCTCCAGTGCACCAAATAACCATAATAAAAGGTGTACAGATTGCAATGAAAACACTGATAATAAATGTTATGATTCAAAGATTTCCTATTTACAAGTAATCAAAATGTCAAGCTCTCGTCCTTTATGAATTACAAATGGACTTAATCAGAACTAAAGCGGTGACAGAGCATTTAAATGTTCCCAATACCAATTTGTGTTTAATGAGAAAAAGATTTAATCAACATGCACTAAGAAAATAATATTTTCAAGATGCAATAAATATTTCACCACATAAACACTATTTTGATACAGCGAAGTCCGTGTAGAATAAATAATTTGGCTTATAAATTAAGAAACCATTACAAAGAATCCATTAAAAAGACTGCCTAAAGGACGATTTCCCAAAAATTCTAAAATTTGGCTGCTCACAATTTTAAAACTGAATTAATTGAACTGCATTCATTTAAACCTGCAGCAGCAGCTCTTGCTATTGGACTGCAACCCCCAGCTGTAAAATGAAAGAGAATTGTAAAATAATTAGCAGCGAGTCCCAGTACAGCACATGCGTGCTCGGCGAGTTCCTATTCGGACTGTGTAACCAAGTCCAGATTACAAAGAGAAAGCATCAGTGTACAGATGCCCAGAAGTCTATACAGTTTATAACTACATAGACTGGAAGGGGATCGGACTGAAACATATGCAGTCATGTATGTGGATGGATAGCTATGGACAGACTCCTGGGAAGGGAATTTGTATTTGGCGCTCTCGCCGCAAGGGAACTGGTGGGTTAGTGTGTGCGTGCGCACTCGTGTAAAACGTCCCAGTTAAATATACCTGGTGGCTAGGGTACAGATAAGCAAGAGCCTGAATTGCCCTACCCACCCCACCACTTGAACACTGTTCAGATTTTTGCCTCATTTGTGTTACTCAAAATCTGTGGTTTTCTGGATTTTTGTAATCAGTGAAGGACTGAATTCACTAAATTAATGACAGTCACTTGAATTTCAGGACTTCATATTCTTCAGGAAATGCATGGTAACAGAAAACCTTTTATTCTACCAATTTTCTAAGTTTAGAAGATCAATATTTGAAATTGGTCCCTATTTTTGGGGCTGTATTCCTCCATTATTGGCTTTGTCAGTTTTCTTGTGCCAAGAGGTTGAGAGCTATGGTGAGAATTGAATTCACTAAATGATGGCCATTTAAGTTTGTCTTCCTGTCTTTCAAGAGACACCTGATTTGGCATAGTGGTATGTTGCTCTGACTGTAGTCCACATGGTTCTGGGTTAAAGACGTGGCAGTGAAATGCATGGTGGTAACATTTTATTCTAACAACTTACCAAGATTATACAAACAATGTTTAAAATGTGTCCCTAGTTTTTGGGCTTTTGCGCCCCCCCCCCCCAATACATTTTGGCTTTTTCCAGATTTCTTGTGCTGCAAAGTTGAGAGAGAGTTGAGTTTTGAGTGGATTATACAAGCTGAAAGCTTCAGGAGAAAAGTTTAATGATGCTTATGTGGAGTCTGCTTGCATTGTTAATAGCCTAAGAGGTTAAATACTTGCTTTTGATGCAGAAGGCTGCAGGTTCTACTCCTATGTTATGTAGATGCATTGCTGATACTGTACTGCTTTGTACTTTTAAAGGGGGTGGATGCTGCAATCCTGAGAATGTCCTCTTTGGCAGCGATAACTAGTAACTATGAACCTGTTAATTTGCCATCTATTCCCTATTGCAATACTACTAGCTTATAATTTAATTTAATATAGGCAATATATTCCTCAAGGGCAACAAGCACTATTTGTAGATGAAACAATGAAATATAAAGTTGTTTGCTAGCAGCAACCTCTCCATTAGTTACAGATCTCTTTAATGTAGAATTTAGATGACTTACTTCTGCAGAGATTGTGCATATTTACGGATACTGGTGGAATGCACAAGTCTGAGTAGACTTATGATTGAAACAAAAATGCATGCACCAATAATGACAAAATTGCCCAACTCCAAACATTTCTTTGTTTACTGGGAAAATGTTCAAAATAATAAATTTAAAATGCCCTCTAACAAGTGTACTGTGTTATACAAGGAATATACATTTAATACAATCAGGAAGGTGTTTGATTATCTGATCAGTTCAGGTATGCCCCCTTCCAGTTCTTGGTTGGAAGTGTTAGATTATGAACCAGTTAAATCAACTGTCTACAAGCAAACTTTTTTTTGTTACTAAATATTTTCACTGATCGAGTCTGAATACTACTGAAAGTGATGAAGCCAGATTGAAGCAATAGATCTGAGTTTTTTTTGGGGGGGGTACTTACTGTCCACACCTAGGGAGCAAAGTCTGTCATGTAGGATTTCTGCCGCACAGTTTTCCTGGCTGAACTACACCTCAACTGTCCAGATTTTTGCAGAGTGAATAGATTTTTGCTTGTTCCTCAAAATTTGTGGTTTTCTGGCAACAGAAACAGTCACATAATAATGACATTGGACTTCATACCCTTCAGAAAAATGCATACTAAAGAAATACCTGTTATTCTATCAACCAAGGTTATACTAGAGCAAGTTTTAGTACTGCATTTGTTCCCCCAATATATTTGGCCTTGTCCAGATTTCCTGCATTAAGAGGTTGAGAGGTACATGCAAATAAATCGCTTTATAAAATTGGGTATTTCCAAACCTCTCAACTGTCCCCAATTTTGGCTCAAAATGTTGCGGTCCCTAATAATCCCTCCGCAAAATGGCAATTTTAGAAGAAACATGGAGGGTTTACAATTGATAAATAATTGTAATGATCAGAGTCAAAGATTTACTTTTATTTCAAAAATGCATGTAGATTTCTCATTTTGTCAGCTGCTCAACTTAACAGTACTAATATTAAAAAAAATGTCCCTTCTTTGACAGGTTCCCATCTGTATTGTGTGGCTATTTTATATTTTTGCATCAGATGTTTGGTCCGTTTTTCATAAAATTGTAGTTTTCTGGCAAATTAGTGGCAAATCATTAAAGATTGAAGTTAGAAAATATGACAGACATTTGAGTTTCAGATTTTATACCCTTCAGGAAATTCATACTAATGCAAGACCTACTATTCTATTATCTTTCTAAGTTTATAAGAGCAACATTTAAATTTGTCATTTTTGGGCCTTTGTCCCACTTCTAATTATGGCTTTTTCCAGATTTCTCTGAGGTTGAGAGGTATGACAAATGTGTCAGGGCCATCACAGTCAGCCAGAGATTTCAAATTACAACGTACTTGTACCCCCACGTAGTGACTCTGGATGTATCCAGGCAAGGAACAGTTATGCAGTGTAAGTGCGCAAAGTATCCCCCCATCCAAGGTAGACACAAGTACTACAGTGGCTTTTCATCTGTCCTTGAGTTTGCAGAATGTTCTGGTTTTGTCATTTTTATACTGTTGATTTATGCTTATTCAGAAAATGCATGTCGTTGCAGTGCCTGTTGCTTAAGTAGCAATGATTTAATGGCAATCAGGTAAGCTTGTCTGAGATTGTAAGATGCAAGTAAGCTTTAATAAGCATACCATTAAAGAATTATCAACACTGAAAGCCTTTTTGTTGTTGCCATGCAGAGAATATTTACATAACTAGATAATGTATTGAAATGCATGACCGTATTTGTAATAAAGGACAGGATTACAGTATTTTCAGAAGCTCATTACATTTGTTGGAGACTTGCAGTCATCTTTGCAGGCTTTACCCATAAACTAAATAGAATGTCTATAATGTGTGGTCCCCATAACCTGTGCAGTAATCATTTCAGCAATCTTGAGCTTGTTTTTTTGTTTGCTGTTCATTTTTTAGTTTGATCATGTTTTCCCCATGAAACAAGTAGATAGCTGTCAGGCAGCAGGTCTTTTCCTGATAAAACATTTTTATAAGTGGGGGTAATCGGTATCACAGAGATTGCTACTTTCAGCATGTTACTTGGTACTTTTATAAAGCTGAATATAAATTATAATTAGAACTGCAGTGCAAGGAGAAGTGGTTTGAGTTGAGTGCCGCTTTTTTTATATTTTATTTTGACTGGCATTCCAGTAATGTATTTAAAAAGTATTTTCTTTCATGCCTCAACCTTTTTGTTTCCATCTAGATATTAATTAAGCTCCAACAAAACAACAAAAACTGTATAACCAATACAAACTGCAGAGAAAACAGGTAGAACCCACGGGTTTACTTTATTGGTGGATTGAATGCTGTAAGGGATACAACAACTTCATCAGAATCAAAATCAAAGTAAACTACCCCCATTTAAATATCCCTCCTGGTAGATCACGACAAAACCTGCCAATCAGTGTGGTCTCATAAAATGCATTAAACATTCAAGGTAAAATACTGGTGATGGCACAAGGAATAAAAAAACAATAACCAAACTTCCCTAGCATATACTTTTTCACCATTTTCATCAAGACTTCTTCAGAACTAAACAGCACATACAATTTTCTCTACTGACATATACTTGCTCATTAACACTTCATTACATCACACCATTAATCAATTTCCATTTTAAAGTGCCTCAGTGAAATTTAAAATACATCACAAAACCTTCATTTACATATAATTTCCAATTTCAAAAAACATTTAATAACTTTATTCAGTCCTGGTGTTTTATCTGCCTGAAGTTGTACCTGCCACCAGGTTTCTCTCGGTTATAAAAAAATCTTAAAATCACACCCCCTTGCATCTAGCTTAATTTCTAAGACTGAAAAAAAGGAATTTTTTGTATGTCTCACACTCAAACTCTGTGCTAGAGTGTTTTTTTGATCTCTATTCTTGATATTATAATAATGCTCTCACCCTTTCATAACTAGCTAGTAGTCACTCACATAAAAACTAATACCCACTGCATAAACATATACCACCTCTTATTTTACAGGTGGCATGACCTGGTAATTCTAGTACTCTGATAACTTAATAAATGGACTTTCTAATATATAAATCTGCAATACCTGCAGCATCCACATTTGTACATACCTTGCTTTTTTTGGTTATATAGAAAATGTGGTGTATATTTGGTGGAATCCCTTTTAAATTTTTTTTTCAAATTATAATTAATATAAACAAAACTGGGTTTACTACCTATGACCGCAAACAAGTCTATTCCCTCCTTTCAGCTATTTTCTATTATTGTTCTAATTTCTTTACTGTCAACTGACATTTCCAAATTACAAGTTACTCTAGGATGTTCACCCTCAACTATTACATTATTTCTAAATGGCACCATTAATACAGGGAGCATCTCATATCTTTTACTAAATGCATCTGCTAATTTATTAAGCTCACTTTTATTATACCCTCTAGCAATAAACATCTCACAAATTTTTATAAATTTTTCTTTTGTGATTTCATCACTAGTCATCCGACTACACCTTAATAATTGACCTTTTGGTATATTCAGTGGATGATTACTTTATTATGTAGGTAACTATTTACGAATGTCGCCTTAGTATGTATTTTACTTTCAAAGACATTTCATTCCACTTCAAATTAACATCTAAATTATTCCTTTGTCTCCCAAAGTGAACCTCAGAAATTCAGATTTAACATTAATCATACCTACAAAACTTATTGCTGTATTACTATCACCTTCTACAATAAAAAATAATCCACATATCTACTATAACATGCAAATATTTAATCGACTTCTTTCAATACTGTACATTGCCACAATCCCATCACAATATTAGCAAAAGATGGTGAGACAGGTGACCTCATTGCTACTCCTTTCAGCTGTATTTGTTGTCAAACAAAAATTAGTCCACTAACATCCAACATTTCACAATATAAATTAACCTGTTTAGGGATGGCGATTTATTTTGAAAGTTTCTCACATTCTGTATCTAATTCAGGTGATACTGAAGTAAAAAGTGAACGTCTATTTTAAAAATAGGTCTGTCGCTCTTAATCAAAACTAGTGAGAAAGATTCTCAGTTTATCCAAGTAGTCCCACGAATCTTTACTATACGATTTAAGTCTTTGTGTTACAGGATTTAAAACAGCAACACTAAGGCAATTCCTTCAATAATATAGTTTGGAGAGGAGACTATGGGTCAAAAAGGGTTTTTTTTTTTTTTGGTCCTTGTCGATTTTTGATATTCCAAACAAGGTCCCAATGGTAGGTTTTTCTATATCAAACAAAAATTTTAAATAAAGTTTAACTGCTTATTCATAAGATTGGTCGTACAAAAAAAAATATGCATTTCTTTGTATTTCAGCTAAACTAATCTGTTGATATTCTGTGTTGCTTAACATGTTTAACATACTGTTAACATATTGGTCACTATTCATTACTAACCCCCTCCCTTGACACTTTTCATTATTCTAAGTTACTGATTATTTTTATTTTCCAGCACTTTCATCAGTTGTCATATTAAAATATTTATAACATTTACTTTTTGCTAATACAGCTCTAAATTTCAGTCTCCCAGATGGCTTCAACCACTTTCAATGTATTTAGCAGGATCGGATTACAACAAGATGGTTTTACAAACTTAGAAACACCTGTCTACACATTATGTAATAAAAAATTCAAGTTTAACTTTCTAGTACATTGTTCCAGTTCCAACAAAAGTTCAAACACAGTCCGCCCTTCTTATCAGCACAAAATTTAGGCCAAGAGACACGAATATGCAATGAAGTTAAATGAAAGTTGGATTAAAAATACAAACGTTGCCATTACTGTTTTGTATTTAATTGTCCATTGATCTGGAAAGTGACTACTCCCTGGTTCTTATGGTTCTCGTTTTCACCCCTCTTTTCATTTCGGAATAAAAAAAATTTAGCTTTAGCTCCATTCATTTCATTAAGTATTCCTTCATGATGAACGAAGCAATTATCAGTTTCCCTCACCAGCTCAGTTCCTCCTAGGCTAGCTTCATTTGAAGTACTGGATGTACTTAAAAGAATTATCGCAGGAACTACTCTGGGCATTCAACCCCCAAGGAATAGTCATAGCTAATGTCATTTTACTCAAGCATTTAGATGAAAATTACAGTTAGAAACAAAAATTACAGTTAGAAACAAAACTATCATGGTTTTTATTTTAACTATAAAGTGAGAATAAGATGCTGACTTTTCATAAGCAGCTATGTCCCTCACTAACTTATGTTTACGTATAATAATGGCTTGTTCATATTGTTCATCACGAAGACAAGCAGAGTAATAAGCATGCTTTCTGCTGTGAGTATACAACTGCTGATCAAATTTCATAACATCAGCTAAGTGCCCATGATCTTTTTATTGTCCATTAACAATGCTAGCAATTTTAAGCCAGCCTGGTTGAAAAAATCAACCAGAATATAAAAAGAACTCAGTCACATTAATTCCATTAAGGCATTTGAAGAGTCTCAATTCTTTAGGTACTATTTTCCGTTCAAGATTATACTCTAGTCCAAACTTCTATATTTTTTAATTTTTTTGTATTTTCATATTTTGTGTTAGATGCCATTTTAAATACTGTAACACAAATAGTTAAATCATATATTAATGATTCATGGGACCTCTTGGGTAAACTGAGGATCTCTCTCACTAGTTTTGATTTTAAGAGTGGCAAACATTTTTACAATAGATGCTGGGTCACTTTTTACTCCGATACTGCATGAATTAGGTATAGAATATGTGAGAAACTTTATAAATTCACCACCATTCCTAACCAACAGGTTAATTTATATTGTGAAATGTTGGATGTACAGCTGAAAGATGCAGCAATGGGGTCACCCGCCCCACCATCTTTTGTGAATATTGTGATGGGATAGTGGGAATGTATACTGAAAAAAGTTAATGAAATATTTAGTGTGTGTTTTATAATAGATTTGTTTTTTATTATAGAAGGTGATAGTAATACAGTAATATGTATTGTAAGTATGATTAATGTTAAATCTGTATTTCTGAGATTCACTTAGGGAGACAAAGGAATAAATGTGAACTTTTTTAGATGCCAAGTTGAATGAAATAATGTCTTTGAAAGTAATATACATGGTAAGGAGACATTTGTAAATAGTTATCTAGATAATAAAAGTAATCATCCACTGTGAGAAAAAATATACCAAAAGGATAATTAAGAAGGTGAAGTCGAATAACTAGTAATGAAAACCAAAAAAAAAGACAGTAGTAAGATGCACTACACCACTCATGGCTGTAAAATTGAACTCTTAGATTTATTGTTCTTAAAACGCAATTAAATAAAAGAACAGCGTTTTTGTCCAAGAATTCCGCAGACTTCATCAAACCATATTAAATCAATTAACTATATATATATATATATATATATATATATATATATATATATATATATATATATATATATATATTTAATATATACAGATATATATATATATATATATATATATATATATATATATATATATATATATATATATATATATATACACACACACACACACACACACTTGTAATTAATCCAATTAACTAATTAAAAACAAACACTCTATTTAAAATGGAAATAACCCAGAATATTTGATGTAAACATAAAATAAAGTACATATGCTACAAGACTCAAATACTACGCTAAAAATCTTTTTCTTATACATAGATAAATCCGACAAAATAATTTAATAAGAGTCATTATTCCAATATAACAACAAAATGTAGAGGGTATAAATCATGAAGCCATGAGTGTATTTTTTTATATTCCTAAATAAACGTAAATATTTCAAACAACTCACAGTTTGGCCAACCTGAGTTTTAAAAGTGGTGTCTAAGAAATATCATGGAGACCTGGGGACCTATTGGCCTAAGTACCACTTGCCAAAAAGCTTCCCTGTAAGCCAATTTAGCTTCCCATGCACTTTTTCAATCACAAAAAACAAACTTGGCCTCAGGACATAGGGCAAGATGTCTAAATAAAGCATTGTAACTGTTTTTATTACTAATACTATTCATATGCTCATATATCCTACGTTTAAGTTCTTTCAGTTTTCCCCACATAAAAACTTTGACATACACTGCAGATAACTAGGTAAACCACTCCAGAACTATTGCAGTAAAGTAACTAGTGAAAACCAAAACTTTTTGCCTGGAGCAAACAAAAACTTCTTCCTTGTGTATAATGTAGGAGGCATTGCTTACAAGCTCCACACTTGTATGTCCCCTTTCTCTTGTGTGAAAGGGGAAACTAGAGTGTTTTTTTCCAGAAAATGTTTTATATTCTGACCTTCTAAAAACCACCTTGATGGATTTATTTTTGAGATTGGGTAAATCTGTGAGATCAAAAAATTTTTTATACTCATTTTCAACAATAGCCTTAATATGGTATGCATTACCACTAAAATTGGTAATAAAAGATCTATTATAACTTCCAGTCTAAGTGCTCCATGTTGATTAGAAAAATTAATTCCCCTACCCAAAATTGGTTTGTATTTATCATTCCTACCCTACGATACTTGTTAGATTTTATTGATTAAATCCCCAGAGTAACCCCGTTCCAAAAACATTCCCTTAAGGAGGGAACATTCAACTCCGAAATCAACTTCTGTTGTCATACGACTTGCACGCACATATTGACCTTTGGATAATCCCTTTCTTCTGAAAGAAAGGAGGAGCACTCATAAAAATGATGTGTGTTGGAATAAGCAGGTTTTCTATAGAAAGAAGATTTAAAACCTTGTTCATGTTTGCTGAGGTAGTTCACTAATAAAACTGGTCTGGTAGGTAAATTTAAAAAATGTAGTAGTTTAGTTAATATAGTGAATAAATTCATCTAGTCTACCTGTCCAAAAAATGCAGATGTCATCCAAAAACCTAGTATATAGGGTCCACTTTTGGACATATTCACTGTTGTACAAGAATTTTTTCCCCCATATGGATACGACTATATCTGCAAAAATGGGGGCACAACTGGCCTCCATTGCCACCCCCAGTCTTCTGTTTGAAGAACTCACCTTCGAAATACATAAAATTGTTTTTCAAAACAAGGTCCGCTATTTCCAAACACAAATAAGTCATTCTCTGAGGTACCCTGGAGGGCTTCAAGCCAATCCAGTCTCATGAGGTATTACTGAAAAGTCAACTACATTGACCGTAACAAAAATGAATCCCAGTGTATATAGTTCAGTTTTAACTATACTCAAGATTTCCCATGAGCCTTAAGTAGGTAAACCTCCCTCCCCCATAACAACTTAAGCTTCCAGTCAAGGAACTTAGCTAAAGGTGCAATCTTGGCACTTTCAGAAGCCACAATAGGTCGAAGGGGGGTCCCCTATGCACTTATGGATCTTGGGTATCCTGAAAATTGAGGGAACCCTCGGGGAATTATTCTCCAAATATTGTTTAGTTCTAAAATCTATAACCACCCCTGATCAAAAAGATCCTCAAGTGCTAAATCGATTTTCTTATATGATAGGTTAAACCTCATTGATGGAGACCTTACTGTATTCTACTACCATCATTAAGGATAGAAAACATCTTGCCTTCATATATGATTTTATCCATAAGGACAACCCCCCACCCTTCATAACTAGCAATGAAGTCACAAAAGAAGAAATTATAAAAAAATTGAGATATTTATTGCTAGAGGGTAAAATAAAAGTGAACTGTGTAAATTAGCAGATGAAATTTATAGTTAAAGATATGAGAGATACCTCCTATATTAAAGGTACCATTTAGAAATAATGTAATAGTTGGGGGGGTGAACTACATCAGAGTAACTTATTTGGAAATGTCATGTCAGTTGACAGTAAAGAAACTAGGACAATAACATAAAATAACTGGAAGATATTAGAAGGGAATAAAGACTTGTTTGAGAATGTAGGTAGTATTGTTTATATTATAATTCAAAAAAATGTTTAAAAAGGGATTACACCAAATTTTCTGTATACCCAGAAAAAGCAAGGTATGTAGAAATGTGGATGCTGCAGGTATTGCAGATATACATTAGAAGGTCCATTTATTAATATATTATCAGAGTAGTACAAAAGTACCAGGGCATGTCACCTGTAATACAAAAGGGGTGGTATAGATTTGTTTATGCAGTGGGTGTTCTAGTTTTCATGTGGGAATGACTACTAGATAGTTATATGAAAGAGTGAGAGCATTATTATAATATCAAGAATAGAGATTGTGACGCCAGTGCCCTGGCCCAGCAATCAAGGAGCTTCAATCCTCACCACTAACACCAGAGATGATGTCTCATACAAGGAAAGGATAACAAATACACACAGTAAAGTGCAATTTCCCTTAAGAGCACACAGAGATCAGTCAGGGTCTGGTCGCTCCCCTTGCTCGCTAGGTTCCCAATAAGACTCCCCACTGGCACAGCTATAGGGTCCACATCTCAGCCAGCTGGGCAAGCAAAAATCTCCAGCAACCTCTCTGTCCAACCAGTGCTGTGTGTCCCTGCACAAGTAGCTGACACACACTGAGAAGAGTTTATACAACCACACACACTTCTGGGGAAGGCTGGCACAGGTTCTCCAGCTGTGCCCCGTTTATTCAGACTACATGGTAGAAATCCTGCCTCCACCCAGCTAATAATTATCAGCTATTGAAAGGCCCTTAAAAGGGTGCCCAATTATTACTGTGCAATATTATCCAATTGGTAAGTGTGACTAAACAGTCAAGGCTTATTTGGGGTGACGTGGACAGTAAACTATAAATATGCAATGTACTCTAGAGCTTAAATAATCTCTACACAAAACCGCCAGGTTTTAAAATATTTAATGAATAATAAAAACAAGACAATACTTCTTACTACACAGTGCTAGTCAAGAGTTCAGAGATCACACAGAAATACTTAAAATATCAGTAGTACAGTTCTGACATAACAGAAAAAGTCTAATCTTTCTAGTTTCTAGCTATTTCTAAAAGAAACCACAAGTCTAAGATAACTTACATATACAGCAAGGCAGAGTGCTGTGAGTTGGAAGATAAAGACAAAAATGCTTAATGCCTTCTGGTTCTCTGTTTAAACTGAAATTGCAGTTCTGATGAAACATTACATCCTTCTTACACTTCCTGGGTTCCCAGGCCACACAAACTGCATTTACATTCTTTTACACCTAGGCAGAAACCAGAGCAATAAAGGACATTTATGCATGCAAATTTTGGTCAATAACTTTAGCCTTAAAACAACAGGCAGGAAACCTTCAGCTAGCTCAGCTGGAGCCGAATTGTAATCAAAGACTGTCATGAAATGCTTGACTTAGCTTCCTTACAGTAGAGTGCACGGTTTTCACATATATTTCCAGTTCCACATTTCACAGCATATTCTTTCATTTAAGAAAACAAGCCTGTATTTCAACATTCATACTTACAAATTATAGAATTATCTATAAAATTATATCTGGCTAGGCTGGCAGCCTTCACCCATCTCTACCAGTCTTCAGAGAGATCAAAAAAGTACTCTCTATAGGCGTGTGTGGACATATAAAACAATTCCTTTTTTCAGACTTAGAAATAGTTAAGCTAGATGCAAGGGGAGGCGATTCTAAAGATTTTTTTAGAATAGAGAATCCTGGTGGCAGGTACAACTTCAGGCAGATAAAACACCAGGACTGAAAATGAAGTTATTAATATTAAATGTTTTTTTAAATATAGAAAATTATATGTAAATAATGTTTAAGGTTTCATGATGTTGTATTTTAAATTTCAATGAGGCACTTCAAATGGAAAATGGTTAATGGTGTGATGCAGTGACGTGCTAATGAGCAAGTACATACAAGTAGAGAAGTTTTTATGCGCCATTTTTAGTTCTGAAGAAGTCGTAACATAAAAGGGGTAAAAAGCTACACACTAAAGCTTGGTTATTGTTTCGTTCCTCGTGCCATCACCAGTATTTTGGTTTTGCTTGTGTTTATTATACTGGCTGAAATGTTCCTGTGATTCAAAAATACAAATCCAAAAGTAGCTGGGGATGAAGCTCTCCCAAAATAAGCAAAATGCAACAAAAGTCTAAGTTGGGAGCAAACACAGCTCTCTCGATAGTAGACAAAAGATAAAACTTTTATTCAAGTACAAACTGGTGAGCGCTTTCCAGCCTCCTGGCACTTGGACAATAAAAATACTACAAAAAATCTCAATAAATAGGGGTTTTGTCACACATTGTTTCACAACAAACAATTTCTTCAGCAATTAAAAATCACCTTGCTGGCAATAGTCAGCAAATGATGTGAAGTCAAAGACTTCACATACCAAGTAGCTTAAGAAATATTTATACAAAGATAGTCAAATTGCACTTAAATAAAACATCAATTCACATTTTCATTAACTGTATAACCATAAATACAGGTGGATGACAGCAAACACCAGTCATAAAATTATTTTACTTTCTCGCATATAAAACTGCTGACATCAACCCTCACAATTGTAGTAGTAGAATGTACCAAAAGATGGCAGTCACAGACCCCATAAAAAATGTATTCAAAATTCCCAAGGCAAACACCTAACACTCATACTTCATGCTAGGGTATAAAAGAACAGTGAACATAAAGTTCCTATACTTAAATACAACTGGGACACATCTGGATACTAATGGCAGAAAATCACAAAAAGCTAATGTATTAAAAGATAAATGGTTGAATATCCCCTAGTAATAGCTTAGTGTCTCAATGGCTTTTCAAGTAAGGTTTCAGAGACACTCGTTCAGGCCATATCCTCTATCAGCCTGCAATCTAATTATCCATCTAACCTCACATTTCTCCATATTGTTCTTAGTTAGCTAATCTAGCCCCTCTAGTAGTCAGTTCAGTTCAACTGCTATAAACAAACGTATGTCTAGTGCCATATTCAAGTGCATGCATAGCTAGGGCGTTGCCCTCATCTTTGTTGATCGCATAAATATGCTCTCTGACCCTTTCTCAGAGTGTCTTGTTGGTTTTGCCAATATAAAAACATGGGCACTCTGTACATCTACCCAAGTAGACTAGGTCCCCAGATCTACAATCTGCATAGTGGTTAAACACAAACACCCTCCCATTAGTTGGATGCTTAAACTTATTGCCATTCAACATATATGAACAGAAGTTACAACTTCTACAGCCAAAGTCACCCTTCCTTACTGATAATAATCCTTTCTTGTTATTCTCAAAGTAATCTCAAGAGATTTATTGTTTTTATAAGAATAGCCAAGTCTAGTACCCACTATCTTCATCTTCGAGTTTCTTTTAATAATCTCACCAATTTCAATTAGTCTATTAGAATCTCATTCTATTAGTTGATGAGAAGATAAAGAAGATAGGCATACACTTTAATATGGCACTAGACTAAGTAAGCCATTACTAAGGGTTATTCAACCATTTCTCTTATAATACTTGAGCTTTTTGTGATTTTCTGCCATTAGTATCAATTGATAGATGTATCCCAGTTGTATTTAAGTATAGGAACTTTATGTACACTGTTCTTTATACTATACCATGAAGTGTGAGAGCAGGGTTGCCAGATTTCTGACTGGCCCGGTAGGGACAAAAAAAGTCTTTCACGCTAGGTGAGGACCAAAGAAAATCTTTAAGGATGGAGCTCTCCTTCTGTTTAATAAGGTACATCAGGCAGTTCTGCATTAAACACAAGTAGCTCAGTGTTTAACTATTTTTGATTGGCTCATATGCTGGTATAAGAGCCAATCAAATAACTCACAAAACGGAGCTGTGTTTAATGCGGAACTGCCTGATGTTCCACATCAAACACAAGCAGCTCCGCATTTAGCGGTTTTTGATTGGCCGGTATACGAGCCAATCAAAAAACTCTCAAAACAGAGCTGTGTTTAATGCAGACTTGCCTGATGTACCACATTAAAACACAAGCAGCTATGTGTTTAGCGATTTTTGATTGGCCCGCATGCTGGTATATGGGCCAATCAAAAAAAAAAAAAAAGAGCTGAGGGCTGTTTCACCAGGATTTAAACTGGCAGTGCAGGACTCAGGATCGGGCTGCTGATCCCAGGACAATCCTGCTCAAATAGGGACGTCTGGCAACCCTGAGTGCGAGTGTTAGGCGTTTGCCTTAGGAATTTTGAGTACATTTTTATGGGGTCTATGACTGCCATCTTTTGGTAAATTCTAGTACTACAACTGTGTGAGGGTTGATGTCAACAGTTTTTTTCCCCCAACTTATATTTTATTGCATTTTCAAATTTAAAAGTTAATGACAAAAAAAAATGTATACAATGAAAGAAAATGAAAATCAGACATTTAACAAATCGCCTATATCATCCTGTCATGACAGAAGAAAAAAGAACTGGCCATCTACTGTATAGTAAATGACATTAGCCAACACAAA
>NC_056739.1:721896474-721951474 GCF_019279795.1 Protopterus annectens
TTCATTCCGATATTGCTTGGTGATCTTGAAGGAAACATCCCGAATATTCTGGAGAAATGAACTCTTAGCAATTAAAGCTGAACTCTTTTAGGAAGCCTGGACTAAACTACTACTGTTCAATTAAAGTGCACTGGAACTTAGAAAATTGCCACATAGTTTACATGACTAATTGTATTTTATTCTACCAGCTGGTTTCAAATACAGTTTTAAATCAGTTGTAATTTAAGTGTATATTTTGTTTCCATCATCATACATACATTTTTTCTTATTTTTATTTATTTTTTTCTGGTTCTCTTTTTTCCCACTTTATTCAAAATGATGTGCAACAATACTACTAATTATACTTTTCGGCTTTTCCCGGTTAGGGGTCATCACAGCGGATCACCTGTCCGCTCATGATTGGCAGTGGAGTTTTACAGTGTCGAGTTACCAGCCCAGCGTCCAACCTTCCACAGAAGGCAAACACACACGCACTCACACCTAGAGCCAATTTAGAGTGTCCAGTCCACCTGCAGCATGTCTTTGGGATGTGGGAGGAAACAGGAGCACCCGGAGGAAACCCACGCAGCCACAGGGAGGACATGCAGACTCCACACAGAAGGCACCCCAGCTGAGGATCAAACCAGAGAACCCCTTACTGTGAGGCGACAATGCTAACCACTGCACCACCATGGCCGCCCAATAATACTAATTATACAATTATATATATATATTTGATTATATTTTTAGGGTTCTTGTACACAGACTGAAGAAGTCTAGAAGGACAAAAGCGACCTTTAATAGGTTATGAAAACAGAAATTGATTTTTACATGCAAAATGTATATGTATATCTTTATATATATTTTTTGATTGCCAAATTAACTAAGGTTGATATATTTCCAGCCATGTAGTATATTGTCTTGGATAAAAATCACAGACTTTAATAATCTACTTAATCCGGTTAAATAAGAGGTACATCATTATAAATTTTAAAGTACATAAGGGTTCTATTATGACCGCTACTAAGTACGGCAGGACCATTTTGAATGTCACACTGATGGGGGAAGGGATGTGAATTTAACATGTGTACCAACACTTTTACAGCACAACAAACAACTCCCATGCCAAGCTTGAGGAAATTTGTTTACTTGGATTGCTTGTCTGTGTACTTAAAGGATTTTCAACTGGAAACCGACTTCCTGCCTTACTTTATTACTTTGGAATACTTAGTAATGCTGTACAATCATATATTTTCTATTTTTTTTTTGTTTTGTTTTGACTTAAGACGAGTTTAAGTTCACTACTTCTACTACTACTTCTACTAGTACTATTCTACTACTATACCTGCTAAACAAACTAAACCAATATCATCTATCAAATTCCACTCTTACTGGTTCCAAAGCTACTTAACTGACCGGTACCAAGCTGTGAAATGGAAAAATTCTCTCTCTCCTCAGCTGCCCATAACTATAGGAGTTCCACAGGGTTCTATCTTAGGACCACTATTATTCAGTCTTCATAAATGACCTCCATACCTCCACATAGCATGCATCTATAATTCAGTAAGCAGATGACACTACCTTAATCTGTGCTGAACAAAACATTCCCACCCTCCTGCAAACAACTCAACTAGCATTCTCTGAAGTTGAAAACTACCTTACCAAAGCCCAACTTATCCTCAATCCAAAGAAAACTCTGCTTATGATTATAACCAGTTCTATATTGGGAATAACCATAGACTCCCACCTAAAATTTGATCGTCATCTCAACTTAACTATTAAAAAAGTACATGCCAAACTGGGGTCACTACCGTATCAAACCATTACCAACAACACAAAATCAGCCATTGCTCGCTCCCAACTTCTATCCACCCTACTCTATGCATCGCCCATTCTGACTAATCTCAACAAAACTGAACCAAGCAAAATGGAAGTCTGCTATAACAGAATTGCCTGCTTTGCTGCGAATTGCTCATATAGAACTCACTGTACTGCTTTGAGACAGCTCCACTGGCTTGAACTGCCTATCTGCCTAACCTACAATCAGCTCTGCCTCGGTCATTCTATTGCCTCCCCAATAAATGTCCTGCCCTCAAAAACCTAGTACAACATCACTCAGCCAAAAGGACTCTTAGATCATCAAGCAAACTTATTAGAAGTCACCAACAGCTAAAATAGCTTTGGAGATGCACTATATAGTAGTTCAGTGGCTAAAAAATGGAACTCTGTCCCTACTAGCATTCAAAACACATCATCCAAAGCCTCCGTTAAAGACCTCATTAGGTAACATCTCAAGCAAAGTTGGCAGTGCCATGATTGCTCCCCATGCTAGTGAAAGCGGATAACATATACATACTAAATCTAGAGCACTTGATAATAGTTTTCAGTCTTACTAAACACTGGCTAATCAATGTATGTACTGTACCTGTGTACTATATATGTATTCTACCCTATGTTCCATATTTCAGCTGTACACCACAAATCTATTAATTACCTTTATTTTTTTTAAAAAAAATTTTTTATTTGTTCTCTCCACTATGTGCGGCATATCACTGTAAAAACACATCTCTTGTAATTGTGTGTATACTGATAATGTCTAAATAACTAAATGTGTCTGCAATTTTTCTTTGTGGAGCTTTTCTCCCCGGGCCTCTGCTGAAGGGCCTTTTCGGCTCAGACACCCCCGGTTAACAAATGTAAAATAAAAAATAAATAAAAAAATACTTTTGTCTGATCTGATTAATATACAGTGATTAACTAGAAATATATGGACTGAAAATCTTCCACAGAGAAGTTTACTGTTTTGTTTTTGGACCCACTACACTTGTTTTGAGACTTTGAATATCTAGAACTGAAAACAAGTAATCTCCCATTCAGGACTACCCCCCCCCCCCCCCAAAGTGACTTGCTCAATGACAGTGAACCTGAAACTGTGTCCTGGATGCAAGCCAATATGTGCAGCTAGGGCATTTTTTTGTTTCATTCCTACCAATGTCATAATAATGTCGATCGATTCTAGTTCAGTGCATTGATGGCTTTTCCTATGTAAAAGCATGGACACAGGGAGCACTTAGCTAGATCTACAACTCCCTTACTGCTGCAAGTGAACTTGTTTCGACCTCTCCTTGCCTTCCAGGATATATTTGCATTGCATGCAAAATACACATTTTGCCATGCCCCCCCTTCCTTGCATTCGTCTTTCTATAGGTTTCCATCATACTTTTTTATGCTGGTGTCTTTTTGTAGGCAATTTTGGGGAATGTTCCTACCAAGTCAAGGTGTTCTGGGTTTGCACTGAATATGTGCCAATTGTGTGTTAAAATCCTTTTAATATTGTAGAACTGGTGGTTAAATCTAAATATACCTGATTTATTGAAGTGTTTCCCTTCATTGTGTACAACCACTTCTTCACTACTCTCTGCTTTCCCTAACAGAGGAATAAAATGTCCATTCTCTCTCTCTCTGTTGTAACTTCCTTCAATATACCATCCAAAAATGTTTCTGGGCATCCTGTCAGCATGTTTAATATATTCAACTGATGTACAAATTCATCATGTTCAGATACCATTCTTGCTATCCTAACCCCTTGCCCTTTTACTAGGGATTTGTTTCTGTGACAGTGGATGGCAACTATCGAACTGCAGGAGGGTGTTGGAATATGTGGGTTTTATGAAAATATAGGATGTAAATTGTTTGATGTTCCTGTTACTTTGTAGTGTGATGTCCAAATAATGGGTGGTATCTCATGTAATAGTACTCGTGAATTCCAGAAATTCGGTACCCTGCTCTATAAATTCCAGGAAATTTATGCAATTCCTCCTCACTTCCTTTCCAGAAAAAGTAGTTGTGTACACTTACCATAAATGTAGATGTTAGAGTGTCTTCACTGTTGCAGTCATGACTGTAGGGTTCTCCCCTGCCAGCAGACAGTCCTCTGTCGGACAGAATCCTAAAGTCTGGGTCCGGCGTCGGCTGTTCAGCCATGCTCCCTGACGTCAGAGCGCCAGGAGTACAAAGCTGACAGCCAACGCCATGTTCTCCAGTTTTTCTTGCCCCAGATGTCAGGTGATCCAAAATGAGTAAGATCCCATACCCTTTGCAAATACACCTCAAAAGGGAGAAGGGAACCACACAAAAGAAAAAAAAAAAAATGAGGGGACAGGAGGGAGGGAAACCCAGACTGCAACAGTGAAGACACTATTATTTATGGTAAGTGTACACTACTGTACTATGTTCATAGTGTTTCACTGTTGCAGTCATGACTGTAGGGTTGAATCCCAAAGCAGAATAAAAGGGAGGTGGTCATGAAGAGGGGATGGCTAAAAGGCCCTGCAAGACAGAAGCAAAGCCTGCCCTAGACTTAGAGTAAAGAGGTAGATTGTAGTGCTTGGAAAAAGTATGCACTGAACTCCAAGTTGCAGCTTCCAAAATGTCTTTGGTAGGAACTCCCCTGAGGAAGGCAGCTGAAGTGGCAGCAGCTCTGGTAGAGCGAGTCCTTATACTCCCTGGGATTTTCTTACCATGGTGTGAATAGCAAAATCTGATTACATGAGCAATCCATTTGGAAATGGTCCGTTTTGAAATAGCTTTACCATGGGAACTTGAAGCATAAGAAACAAACAATTGCTCTGATTTCCTGATGTCCTTGGTTCTGTCCAGGTAAAAACGTAGTTGTCTGTGTACATCCAAGGAATGCAAGATCCTTTTCCCCCTTATTTTGAGGAGTGGGGAAAAAAGTTGGCAAGTGAATAGTTTGATTTAAAGCCACTTTGGAAATCACCTTAGGCATAAAAGTAGGATTAGTCCTTAAAGACACCCTGTCTTGATGAAAAATAAGGTTCCACAGCCATGAGAGCTTGCAACTCCAAGACTCTCCTGGCAGAGGTTCAGAGCCAACAGGATAGCTGTCTTCCAAGATAAAAAAACTTTGTCAGCTGTGGCAGCAGGCTCAAAAGGAGGTAAGGTGAGTTCTTCCAAAACATAGTTGAGATCCCAAGCAGGAATGGGAGATCTAGGGGGCCTTAAGTTCTTAGCTCCTCTGAGAAACTGTCTCATGAGCTGGTGGGAAAAGATTGGAGGGTCTGTATTATAATGAGCAGAAATAGCAGAGGCATGTATCTTTATTGAAGAGAAAGAGAGACCCTTATGTAAGAGGTCTGTCAGGTAAAGTAAAATTAGAGGAATGTTAGGAATAAGAGGATCAGTATCCTGAGCCTGCATCCAAGAACAAAATCTTTTCCATTTTCCTGCATAAGATTTTCTAGTGCTAGGACGTCTGGCTTCTAAAATGACATCCATAACCTGCTTGGGTAGGAGAGAATGAAATCAAAGACCTTGGATTAACCAGGCCGCCAGGCTGAGAGTTTTGACATGGGAGTGCAGAACCCGACCCTGGTGTCGGGACAGAAGGTTCGGAGTCTGTGGTAAAACCCAAGGGGGCGCCAGACAAAGGTTTTTCAGTGTTTGGTACCAAAACTGTCGAGGCCAATTTGTGGCCAGCAAGATAATCATCTTGGGCTTGTCCTGTTTGATCTTTAATAATACCCGTGGAAGAAGAGGAAGAGGTGTAAAGGCATACCCAGAGAGGTTTCTCCAACTGAATGATAGTGCATCCACTTTCCATGCTAGTTCGTGGAATGTCCTGGTGCAAAAAATCTGCAGTTGATTGAGGTGGGATGCAAAGAGGTCTATGTGAGGACACCCCCAGACTGCTGTAATCATCTTGAATATTTCGGTGTCCAGCATCCATTCGTGTGGGTCCGGTAGGTTTCTGCTCAGACTGTCTGCCAGGAAGTTTTGTTTCCCTGGTAGAAACTGAGCTTGAAGGTCCAGTTTTGCAAGCTAGAGCTGTGTTCCAAAGATTCATGGCTAGTCTGCAAAGGGGATAGGAATGAGATCCCCCTTGCTTGTTTATGTACCACATAACTGTGGTGTTGTCTGTCCGTATCAGCAGCTGTCCTGGTTGTAGAAGATTCCTGAAGGCCAATAGAGCTTTCTGAATGGCTAACATTTCCTTTAAATTGGTATGCAGGTGCTTCTGATGCTTTGTCCAAAGGCCCTGCAGACAGTTGCCCTGAAAATGGGCTCCCCATGCATAATCTGAGGCGTCCGTGGTTAGTATCTGAGTGGCAGGAGGCAGACAGAAGGGTTTTCAAAATCTGTTGTGAGGGTGTCAAATTTGACTATGTTTACAGTGAAGGAACTTGAGAAGAAGCATTGGAAGTAGCTTATCTCGAGGAAAGTGTTCAAAACAGACAGATCCAGAATGGGTCTCAATGAATTTTGCTTCCTGGGGACTAGAAAGAGCCTTGAGTAAAAACCTTGTGCCCTCTCTGAAAGTGGAACTAGTTCTATGGCTTTCATAGCCAAGAGAGCTTCCACCTGGTTTAAGGCCTCTAACTACTGATGTTTTGGAAGATCTGGCCATCCGCTTGGTCTTGGTAGGGCATGAAAATGGAATTTGTAACCTCTTGAAACCACATCCAGAACCCACTTGTCTTGGGTTATACGAGTCCAATTTAGGTGAAAGAGAGTTTTCCTCCGAGAAGTTCCTGCAGCCCAACAGAGGGAGTCATCGAGTCTGGTTTCTATGAGCTTGCGACCTGTCCTTTCCTCCCCTAGGGGTGGAAGCAGTCCACTGTCTTGGTCTATAAGAGGCTTGCGTTTGAGGCCTTCCTTGGGAGCATCTGTATCTACCAGTCTGAATTGGGAAAGTACCAATTATTTGTAGGCCAATTCCTACTAAATCTGGGAGGCTGTACTTGTAAGAAATCTTTAACTGTTTGCATGGATTTTGCCTTGTCCTCCATCTTCTTTATCACATCTTCAGCTTTAGATCCAAACAAAACATTATGCTGAACAGGAGCATCCAATAATTTAGCTTTTACTTGATCTGGCAAATTTTGTTCCTTTAACCATGCATGCCTTCTAATGACTGTGCCAGAGGCAGCAGCCCTACAAGAAGACTAAGGCATCAAATCCAAAGTGTAAACCATGCTTCCCAACCTGTTCAGTGGCATGCATTAAGTCATGCAAGTCCTTATCTACACAGATGGAGATGGAAGTTAGCTTTTGTTTTAAAACAGACAGGAGAAATTGCTGGTATTTCAGCATATGAAACTGACAGTTTAAAGCCCTAATAAAGTAGCAGAAGTGTACACTTTTTTGCCCCATCTTTCTAAAGATCTGGAATCCTTCTCAGTGGGAATGGGGTTTTTAGCAGAAGCGGCCTTAACCCCCTTAGGACCATGAGAAGTGGTTTCAGGGTCAGCAGTAGGATTCTTGTATAAAACTGGTGGGAATCAGGAACCCTATAATATCTGTCTGGCTTAACAGAAGCTGGAGGAAGTGTCAGGAGTTAAGTTAGCCTCCGAAAAATTATCATCCACAATATCCAAAATAGGAGGAATAGCCAGGGGTCTAGGTTGGGGAAGAAGATGATGATCCCTTAGTCTTTTCTTAGATTCAGAGTACTCCTGTCCTTCCCAGTGAAAATGTTCCCTCATTTCATACAAAGTTTCCCCAAATGAGAAATCCTCAGGGGGGAGAAGCTGAAGAAATGGATTCCTCAGCATCAGAAACCTCAGAAGGAGGGAAAGAATATTCCTTGTCAGAAGAAACTGAAGAAACAGAAGCCTGATCAGAGGAGTCATAATAAACTTCCTGCCTTGGCCTTTTATCTGGAGGGGGATGTGAACCCCTAGTCATAGTAAGTCCTCTTCCATCTTAAGTAACAGTTTCTGAGACTTGGGTGCCGGATCAGAAGAGGCCTGGGCTGCAGTCTTTGATTTGGAAGGAGCCTTTGCCTTTATTAGTAGCCGAGTAGGCCTGAAAACCCCTTCGGAAGCCGGTACCTGCATAGCGGCTCCGGACCCATCCGAAGGAGCATTGTCCGAAGGTCCAGCAACAGAAATATTCAAAGGCCTAGTTGGCTCCTCGTGGGAGTCCGTTTCGGCCATCGGTTCCGAAATGGCCGATGACAGGGGCTGCAAAAGCACCTCACTGACGACGGCCGAACCTGAAGCTGGCTCTGCTTGTACAACAGTCTGATTTGGACCTCGGAGGCCTGTCTTTATCCTTGCGTCGTTTGTGAACTCCTGTAGTCGGAACCGTATCGGATGACATTTTATAATTAAAATGTCTACCGAAGTAATGAAATGCAAAATCGTACCTTCATTTAATCGTACGTTGATTGAATCTAGCACAAAACCGAACTAGCTACGTCGTGGTCAGGGCCTAAGCAAGGAATACAGTACGAATGAAAATCCTTATGAGGTATTTGCTTCCCACATGAAATACAATTAACTTTTTCTGACATCGGACTGGAGCAAGAAAAAAGTTTCCCCAACGGGGTACTTGGCTTCAAGTAGGAGAAGAAAGTCTTTGGACTGAAGTACGTTTATAACAAATTGTCAGGAGTCAGCCGACCAGCACTTGCGAACTGCTATCACTGCACGGCAAGAAAGACTGGAGAACATGGTGTCAGCTTTGTACTCCTGGTGCTCTGACATCAGGGAACATGGCTGAATAGCAGACGCCGGACCCAGACTTTGGGATTCTGGCCAACCGAGGACTGCCTGCCAGCAGGGGAGAACCCTACAGTCATGACTGCAACAGTTAAACACAATGAACATCAATGTTGTCATCCAAAAAACAACCATAAAATGTCCAATAATCAGTAAATACACTTTTAAACAATTTCCTTCTCCCAAAATGCCAAGACAATATTGGCGAATATGGGGGCACACACTGCCCCCATTGCTATCCCCCTGCACTGTCGAAAAAGTTGGCCTTCAAAAATAATGTTCGTATCCAAGACTAACTCCATCAAAGTCCTAATAGTGAGAATGCATCCATGGCTAAAATTAGAATGTTGGCACAGGAAGCTATAAAACCACTCATTGCCCATGTCATGTGGAATAGCTGAAAATAAACCTCATATCAATGGTGGCGAAGATTAAATCACAGTATTTGATGATTATTTAACCTAAGCAGTCCCAGGAATCCTTTAAAATCCATGGGCAGAGTACATTTTTTAGCCTACTATTAATAAACCTAGCTATGGGATACGTTTTTGAAGCTCTTGCATCCACTATAGGTCTAAGAGAGGTCCCCCGAAGGTCCTTGTGGATCTTCGGGACTCAAAAATTGTGGGTATTTTTGGATGCTTTACCACCCTATATGAATGTTCCTCAGGTGTAATCTCATGGTTCAATACTAACTCCTCCAAAGTCAAGTCAACTTTCCCATAGGAGATGTTTTTCTCAGTAAAACTTATTTCATCATGGGTATCAGTATATAGTATGGTTAGAATCTTATTTACATAGCTATTTTGGTTCATGATGACTAGGCCCCCTCCCTTACTGGGCTTCATTGCCCTGATGTAAGCGTTACCACAAATGTCTCAACATATCCATCTCAACATTCATCATGTTCCTAATATCCTTCTCAATTTTTTTCAAATATTTGAACAGTGGGGTGTAATGGGGGATTAAATACACTTGTTTTCTTATATATATTCCTTCTGGTCACTTTTGTGCCTTTAAAATAAAAATCCTAATTAAGCTTCCTAGTGTAAAGCTTTAAATCAATAAGAGCTTCATCTAAAGTGGCATTTTTGTTAGGCACAAAGGACAGGCCTTTTTCAAACATCTGCTAGTTGCTCACTGTAATTGTATATTTTAAAGTCACAGTTTGTTACAAATAATCTTATAGGGTTATCACTTCATCTATCTATTCCTGTTCAGTGTGTATTTCGTTCTCGAACCCCCCCGCCCCCAAGCCCTCTTGTTTGTTGTATTGGTTCTGGTTGTGTGGGTAATACCCCTCTCTTCTGGTTCCTCAGTCACTCATCTCCTCGGGGGGAGGGGGATATTCTAAAGGGTCTGGTGTATAAGCATCATCTTGTATTTCTACTTCCTGGGGTTCAAATAACTCCTGGCTAATATTTATAACATCTCTCCCATTTCTTATCTGTCCTAAAGGGGGTAAAGGATATGCTTTCCCTTCCATCCCTTGCCAGTTTACGGTTATTACGATCTTTAATATTCACAGTGCAATCAATTCTGTTAAATATTTTAAAATCTTTTTTGGATTCAAACAATAAATCTGTGTGTTATGTTACTGTCAGCAATTTTAATCTGGTCAACTAACTCTGCCATTTTTCTGTTATTGTCCTTGATTAAACAGTTGAGAAGCTCACAACCTTGTTTGTTAAAACAATTCTATAATTTCTTTAAGAGAGAATCCCTTACCAGTCCTGAGTGGAATTTCCACATCATGAGCCCCTTTAGAACTCGTTCTGAGTGCATTCCCCTAAATATGAGTTTTCAACCTGCAACTTGCAGCACCTTAAAGTAACGTCTTCCAAAATATTAAGCTGTTCAGCCATTGTCCCATTGCTGTGTTTATTTCCTTTTTCACTGCTGTTTAAACTAAATAGCCATTCTTTCTCATCTTCTAGCCACTGCAAAAGGGAAGGTCTGCCATTGTAAGAGGTGCTGCCCCTTTCATCTCCTCCATATATACTGCTATGCAAATCAGTGTCCTCCGATTTGTCATTGTTTGGTGGGCATACTCTGACCTGGAGTAACCCCACTGAAGCTGTTACTATCAAACACAACCATACCAGTTCCATTGTAGCAAGCCTGTTCATGCAGTGCTCTAGAGTTAGTCTGTTGTAATTTTTCCACAATACTGGTGAGGGTGAGGTTTGCAACTGTGGTGTTTTGTACACCACAGAGATTTAGCCAAGTCAAATATATTCAGTGGATCTGCTGCACCCATATCTATTGCAGCACCAAACTGTATGAAAAGCACACACTAACCACAAACTAAAAGATCCACAACCAATTTACTGATTGAGCACTTTCTTCTCACAAGAGAAACTTCAGAATACCACAAAAACCTCACCTTTTATACATTTTTCATGCATAAATACAAATAACTACATGACATCCTGTATAAAACACTTGCATATAAAATTCTGCTTTAAGTTTTAAAATAGAACTAATAGAAATTGCACCAAGTCCTGCTGCCTCAGAGCATTAGTTCTCATTTGCCATCTGAGCTCCTTCAGTTCTAGATATTCATTCAGGCCCCCCCCCCCACCCACCCAAAGTGACTTGCTCAATGACAGTGAACCTGAAACTGGGTCCTAGATGCAAGCCAATATGTGGAGCTACAGCATTTTGTTTCATTCCTACCAATGTCATAATAATGTTGGTAGATTCTAGATCTCAGTACATTGATGGTTTTTCCCATGTAAAAATGGACACAAGGAGCACTTAGCAAGATCTACAACTCCCTTACTGCTGCAAGTGAACTTATTTCCTATTGTATATACACCATAACTGGGTATATACCTCCCTGCCTTCCAGGATATATTTGCACTGCATGCAAAATGCACATTTTACCATGCACCCCCTTCCTTGCATTCGTCTTTCTATAGGATCCATCATATTTTTTATGATAGTGTCTTTTGCAGACAATTTTGGGGAATGTTCCTACCAAGTCAAGGTGTTCTGGGTTCGCGCTGAATATGTGCCAATTGTGTGTTAAAATCCTTTTAATAGTGTAGAACTGGTTGTGCCAAATACTCCATAAATTCAGAAGGAAATTAGTAGTGTTCTCCAAATATTCCATAAATTCAGTAATTATGCCCTGTGGTCTTACACATACCTCTCAACCTGGAAACATCAAAAATCTGGACAAGGCCCATGAAAAATAGGTACAAATCTGTACGTGGAGTAACAAAGTTTGAAAAAAAATTATGTAACCCCGTCCACTCCAATGGAATTGTGGCATACCAACTTTCAAATGCAAACTGAAGAACAGACAACCAAAATATGGCACCAGAGTCCCCCTGAAGCCATTCTAATGTCCCATTACCTGGCTATTTCATCCCCATTTACCATAAACACTAATGTGCATACTGCTTTAAAATCCAAATAATCATTGAAGCATTTTTACTTTTATAGCACAATGCACAAACACCAAGACATCTGCTAAACAAAGCAATACTGTCTCAATGAAAATAGACTTGGCATTAAAACTTCTCTGCCCTTGAACCCCACATTCATTGAAACAGCATTGAAACCCACACCACATCCAAAGAAAATGTGGTTGTCACCTTTTCAAATGGCCAAAGTGGGACATTTTTGGTACAAACAGATTTTACAAGCAGACACATACCCACGGTCAATACAAAGGTTAGAACTTGACTTTTTTGCCTAAATAAAAGCTTATTCTTGTAGCATTTTAGTTGCTTATTCTGTTTCTTATAACATTTAGGTATTCGATACAGAATTACTGTTTTAAGCAACTATTACATAAAATATAGGAAATAATTTTGTCCTAAAATCTCAGGACATTTGCCATTTTTACAATTTTTTGTCAGGACACAAGTGCCCAAAGAGGGACTGTCCCGTGCAAAGTGGGACAGGTGGTAACCCTAAAAGAAAATGCATCTGGCCAGTGATGGATAAAGATTACCTTTGGGCCGTTTTCAAATCAAAGGCCCCTTGCACACAAAACAAGAAACTTACATGTGTTCTTTGATTCACCTTCCTGACTTTATTAAATTATATTCCTTGCATAATACAGAACACTTTAGACTTGGAGCACATTTTACATTTATTGTTTGAATATTTTTCCAGTAGGCAATGAAACAAAATGCAGGAACCAATAGTGACAAAACTGCCCAATTCAGAAAATTTCCATCATAAAAGACGACACACACGCATATATATATATATATATATATATATATATATATATATATATATATATATATATATATAAATATATATATATTATATATATATATATATATATATATATATATATATAAATATATATATATAAATATATATATATAAAATAGAACAGTAGTGTAAGCCATGGGCATCTTGCACAGCTTCTTGAACTTCTTTTCAATTTCAGTTCTTTGCTTTAACTTGTGCTGATTTGTGTTATAAGACCAACTCAATAGCTGTAACCGCACAACAAAATAAAACTAGGCGAACTGCATGTTTTAAGACTTCCAATTTTTAGCCCAAGTACTGCCAGACCCTCTCCTACATTAATCCTGAACTATCAAAACTATCATTGCAATCCAGGTGCTGTTAACTGGCCACTCCTGCTTCTCCAGTGTCCGCGGTGGAAACGTGTTTGATCTTGAATACTGGAAAATGTACTGTACTTGTTTAAAAATATGTTTCTTATAATGCAGCACAGAACATAACTGATATTCTGTTCCTGAATTTGGGTTAATGATATTTGTTGCTGGTTTGCTGCACTACAGTATGCCAAATCAGCAGTTTCCTAAAAGATAGGAAGACAAACTTAAATGGCTATCATTTAGTGAATTCAGTTCTCACCATAGCTCTCAACCTCTTAGCACAAAAAACCTGGACAAAGCCAATAATGGGGGAATACAGCCCTAAAAATAGGGACAAATTTCAAATATTGATCTTATAAAGTTAGAAGATTGCTAGAATAAAAGTTTAGCATTTACACGCACACACCGCAATTCTGCATAATTACCTTCACACCCCATAAAATGGCAACTCTGCATAAGAATACCATCCTGAAATGGACAAACCATAAAACAGCAACTCAGCTCTGCATAAGAAATAAGAACTCTGCATACGAATACCTTCCTGAAGCGGCCACACATCATAAAATGGCAACTCCGCTCTGCATAAAAAATATCTTCAGCTGTGCATAAGAAATACATTCCCAAATCAACTCGGCAACTGCTCCACAAATACAAATGGCAACTCAGGTCTGCATAACAAATACCTTCACCCTTCGGCAACTTTGCTCCAAGTAAATACCTTCCTGAAAATGGCAACAGCTCAGCTTTAACAGTTGGGAACCCTGGAGCAGCTGGAAATGCATGCACGTTGAGCCCTTAAGCTCAATTTCAACAGGCTGGCAAGGCTGTTTCACAGAGCTGAAGTCATCGTGCATGTTATGACATCAGTTGAAAAAGCCAGAAAAAAAAATTTAAACTAAAAACGCCGGGAAATTAAGGGGTGCCAGTCGGGAATCATGGCACCCCTTTATTTGGACCCCAAAACTCAGTAAAAACAGAATAATTTGGTACAGTTGGGAGGTATGGTCCTATCCATAAGATGAAAATATCATTCAAAAACAAATCTAGACTACAGTGTTAGAAAAAATGGGAAGAAAACAAATGCTTCCCCTCTCAACTCAATATTACTAGATTCACAAACAGGGGTGCAGACTGTGCCCATGGCAACTCCTCTTTCCTGACCGTTCTCCTGCAAAAAAGAAAAACAAAATACAAAGAAACTTAGTCACCGAGTAAACTTCATAACTAGAGAGTAATTACAAGTGAGAAGGGTTTCACAGAATAAATCTATACCCTGTTCTCCTTAGGAATACAAGTAAATAAATCCACAACATCCACCGTCAAACTCTTTTTGTAACAACTTATTAATCCTTCCAAGGATGTCCTAAGAATCTTTTAATGAGTGACGGCATGTTAAAACTGCTGTGTGGTACAATCAATATAAATGGCCAAGGGGTAGGGCCGAGCCCTTCCCCCTTTTTCCACTCCACCTGCCATTGCTCATTTATCAGCCCCCTCCCAATTCATTTTCCCATCACCAGGGCCAAAGGTCAGCCAGTAGGGTATTTAGAAAGAAATCATGGGTGGTTTAGGATTGCTATGCCCTACTCTCCTGTCTAGCAACTGCCTATGGGTACTCTGTATAGCAGATGTTAGCACTGAACTGCCCCTCGCTTCTGTAAGGAGCGCACATCAGAAACAGCAGCCCATTATATTTCCCCTAGTCTCCAGAGAAAGCCAGTTACACTTATGCCTGTAGGCATATGCCCCCCCAATAGGATGGGGATTCCATCATAATCTTTGCTTACTCTGAACTGTCTTGACACACCAACTCTAGCTGCCTACGCTGTAGTAAGGCACAGGCAAGAACCTCATCTCTCCTACCAAAGTAGGGCATCCCAAAAAAAACAAAACAAAAAAAAAAACAGTTCACACTGACCCTTGACAGGACTGTAGCCTGGTCATCAGAATTATCTAGAACTATTATTAGATCCAATCGACATGGTACTTTTCCATGCAGGAATTGCAGTGCTTGTCAATGTATATATAGCAAAAATAAATATGTACATCCTACTAGGAAATTTTCTTTGTATACTAAACAATATACTGATTGCAGATCTACAGATGTGGTCCATTATTATTTTTGTGTACAATGTCCTGCTTTTTATGTAGCAAAAATAAATAAGAATGCTTAAAGATCGTATTTGAGACCACCTAAGAGATATTAGTAATAATAAACCATCAAATGCTGAAAAGTATCCTGGTTTGAATGCTACTACTTCCTTGGTCACTTTTTTAAAGGGTAGACATCTCAAGCATCAAGACTAGCAAAGTTCTTTCAAAATTAGTCTAATGTATTTAGCTTTTAGTTTCCACCTATTCTATAACTTTTTCCTGCCTAGTATTTTTCCATGTTTTATAATGATTTTATAAGTTTAAGTGCTTTCTCATGTAAAGTATTGGATTCCTTCTTGTACAATGTTTTTAAGCAATGCTTTTTTTAGTTTGAGCATGAGGCTTAATTGTTTTTCACTGCTACTTAATCATTGTGTGATTTTTATTCATTAATTGGCATTTTAGAATCTCTATTTAAACCTGTGCATTTTTTACTGTGGTGTCTGATGAAGCAACTTCGGTTGTGAAAGTGCTTACCACTTTGTACTTTGCTGTGATCAAACGTTTTGCTGTGTGTTATCTTGGTGCATTTTTTTACTTTTTATCTTTCATTTGCATTTATTTCTGCACCAAGGTTTTACCAAACACGGTTTCTTTGGTTTTCAGAATTAAAGTCTTCTTGGGACAGTTGCTGCCTATTTATTTCTTGAGAGGTATTAATGCAAGGGACTGGTGAGGGCAAGCACCTGGCAGGCTTTATCTGGTTTGTAAGCCCCTTGCTTCTGTGGACTTGGGAGGAGGCGGCAGCTACACACTCTCAACACAAATTTCCCAGTACTGCATGAACTGTCCATGTCCAGACATTTCATATGAAGTTGTGTTTTGTGTTTCCAGTTACACCAAAAACTAACTTATTCATACCGGTCTCTGTGGCAAATGGGGATGAAGCAGTGTGACCCAGATGGGTTGAGTTAGAAGCCCTGCCACTGGAGTAGCCAGTCAGGCAGAAAACTAGCATAGCCCTCTTACCTTCCTGGTGGATGAGTGGTGATTACATGCAATTGGGGCACACAGAACAGAGAATCCATGCTGCAAAATGGGGAAAACTACTCGTGCTGTAAACTTCTTTTGAAGGTATCCTTACTAAAAGTTAGGGATCATTCTCCACAGTCATGCCCACTAAATCCCTGCACATCACCAGGAGTGAGTTCAGTTAGTGCCCAGGAGAAGAAACTCAACTACACCTGATGGCTACTTCAATGAAGACCCTTCTCTGTTAGCTCTTGGTCTAGCAGGCTCCTCATTCCCCTCAGAGAAAAATTGTCTGATTTTTGGTAGGCATCACCACGCACACCAAACAAGAAAAATCACTTCATACAGATGCCCCACCAATTACACACAGATGGAATCCTGAAAAGGTTTACTTCAGATTTGAAAAACTTGCTCCTCCTCTTTATTTGGCAATTACAAATCACTTAAATTACACCCACATACAGTTAACCTTTGGTTGCTCTAATTTTCTCCAGAATTTTTTTTTTTTTGCTTTAACAATCCCTTCATGCTTAATTCGCCTGAAATGCTTCCACAAATTCACATAAACTATTGTGCAAAAATAAAATGCACAAATTTGTATTCAAGAATAATTGCTGTGCTTTAAAATTTTGATATCCTGGCATTAAAATTTAAGCAGCCACAATTCAAATACTTGTAAAGTTGTGTACAATAAATCACTAACATTTGATAAATACCTTTTAAAACAATTACCATTAACCTGGTTATTTGTACAGCCTATAAGTGTTAGATTTAGCTAGACTTTTATTTAATGTGCTTCAGCAAATCATTTTTTTGATTCAGCTAGCCCTTTTCATTCATCTGGCACCCCAGTTAGATATAGGTAGAATTATTCAAGCTAAGCTAGGAGCAATTCTACATTTTCTTTGTTTCACATTAACCAAGCACCAAGAAAGGCAGTTTTTATCATAGCTATATTCACTTCAAGATGCATGAAGCTTAAGGACAGAGTATGTGAACCTTTCTAGTCCCACATGAAGACAACTCCCCCTGCTTGGATTGGCTGAAACCCTCGCCTTCCTTCAATCAGGAAAAACTACTGGAAGTTCCAATCATACTCCAGACTCAAACCTGTTTAACCAATAAAAAAGGGATGTTTGTAATGCAGTTTTAATACAGTTACTTGAAAATTCTGTATAAATACAAGTGTTTTAACTGGTCTGTTAAAAACTGGTCCGTTGTTAAAAGCGCTCACCTACCAAGAAAGTAAGATAATGAAAAAGTTGTTTTGGATCACAACCTATTCATTGCAGCATTTTTCTAGAAAATAATTAAAGGCCTGATATTGAATTCATTCTAACTGGTGCTCCCTCTAAGCTACTGTGTATCCGGACAAAAGATTAAAATCTATAAAACAGTATAAAGTTAAAAGAAATAGACCATCCAAAAATCCTCCTTACAAAAATAGGACCGTTAGTCTCATTCTGTCAGCTGATCATTATCTTTTCTATTCCTACTTCTCTCCCACTTCTATCCTTTATTAGGGCTTGTTCTCATTCTCCGAAGTCTTTCTTAAATATACTTTGCGATAATGATCCCCCCCCGCCCATGTACTTGGTTGTTGATTTTATGTATTACTGATTGTATAAATGTACTGTAACTAAAGCAGTTGTGATTGAATTCACTTTGGTTGTATACTCCTGAATGAGCCCGGATATAGTCCGCATAGATGAGTGCTCTACCCAGTCAACTACTAAAATAAATTCCAAGGTGGTTAGGAAGTATTGGACCCCTAATACTGAATGTTATATTGAGAAAAGTGTATAAACATTTGTTTTGCATATACAAAAATCCAAGATACCAAGTGTATTGTTTTAAGATAAAACATCTAAACTTCTCAAGCAGTGATACCCCCCCTCTTCAACTGTATTTTCTAGTCAGAGAACCTCTTACGTCTAATAGGAAATCCGGAGTGAAACTTAAATCATGTGCATTTTCTGACTAGTTTATCTTGGCCGCTGTCTTTCTATCATTTAAGTTAGCATTCTCTTTTCTTTTTTAAGGCAGACCTCTTTCAACAAATGCTCACCATATCAACATGCTCCACCCCCTCTGATTACACTGCAGGACGTTCCGCAAGTTCCTTACAGATTGCTGAACCTGACATATCAGCATGAGTCTATTACCCAGTCAGCAAGAGGAAATAAAAGTGTACAGAAAAGATTTTTTAGATTGAAAACTAGACAAAAAATAAAACTGCCCCAATTTTAAAGGTTACATGTTGTTGGTTAATCCTTTTTTCAACCCCCTGTGCATTCTGTGTTCCATTTATGTGAAAAATAACAGTGAAACAGAAGCAGCCTTCACAAGCACAGCGCATACAAAGTCCATAACTGATCTCTGACTCATCTTTCGTCTGATTCTTGCAGAACACACCTGACATTGCCTCAGTTCCACCCTGCCCAACCCTTGTAAAACTTTAAAATTTCTAGTAAATCAGGGAGGATTAGACACTAACACCATAGGTTACAACCTCTTGAGACCAATGTGGAACACAGACCCTAACAATGTGTGAAATGGTCAAAATGTGGAACACCCCATTTTTACACTGCGCAAAATGTGCCATTGCCATGAAGCATGGCAGAACATCTGTAAACTGGAGGCAACTCTAGTGGAGTGAACTTCACCACTACCTAACCTTTTCACAACTAGTGATAATTTATAACCTCATCTCCAATCTAGAAAGGTGCCCAATTCTAAGAAATATCTTCCATCACTACCTATGGCAGGCTACTATCTGTGAACAGTTAGCAGGCACTACAGTCAGTGTAAGTTACAGTAATGGGAGGGGTGGGCAGGAGTTTTATGGTGCAGATATTCTTAATAAAATTCAAACATAATAAAATCCAGAGACACTTAACTATACAGTATGTATCCCTAACAGTGCAGCAGCAATGACAAACTACAATACCATCTGTAACGGAACCCAATAAAAATAATAATTCAGTGCCACTCATGCAGGATACTAGAATATAAATTGTTGGGAGGGTCCTTTATTCATACCTAAACAGAAATAAAGACCTGACAATTTAACCCACCCTTGTCACAATATTTTCTGAAGGCTCCAATTATGAAATTAAACCAAGACAATAACCATTATGATTAGTTTTTTTTTCTGCAGTTTTGAAATACAGAGCATATCCTGAACACTGACAGGCTGTGTGGTTAGCTGGTAGATTGGACAGTAATGAGACATGGGGGTAGGAATAATTGTAGCTCATTTTTTTCTCCCCAGTCTAGGCTATAGTCGCTCCCTACCAATTTAGTCTGTCTGGTAGGATACTTTATGCAACAACCATTAACATACTCTACGGTGACAAATCAGGAAGACAGTCTATACAGCACCAGAACTGCAGATTTATCAAGTTATTTCAAAAGTATTTATTCTAAACCTTCACTTGCTTTAGTTTAGTTTAGCTGTAACAAAAAACTGCGGCAAAGTCACTTCCAAGTTTTGTCTTGGAATAATTTTGGGTACAAAGCAAGTTTCAAGTGTAGCTGGGCACATCACACAAGGGTGTAAAACAGTGAGAAATATTAGTTAAGACATTACACAGTAAAGGAACAAAACATTCAGATGTGTGAAAATAAAAATACAGCTAAAGAAAGGACATTCAGATACCTGTTAAGTACACCTCAGGAAACAAAAAACACTAATATGCAACATTCAAACAAGTCGCATGTTAAAAAAGCGATTTTTGCACAAGTGGCGTAGAGGGAAACCATGAGGCATATCAAAAGGGCTCCAATACTGCAGTATAATTACCTTGTATGTGTGCAACAATATTTTGTTAAACTACAGTGAAGGTGTGCCTTAATCTCTGGACAATAGTGCTGCACTTGTTTACGTAGGAAGGGCAAAGTTTGCATTGGTTTGTATACCATGATGCCAATTGGCAGTAATTGCGGTACACAAACCATCAGAATCCGTACAGCAGAGCCACAGTTCAATATGGAACAGCGGCTTTGCTCATCAAAATGACAAATGTGACAATTCAAAGATAGGAAGTACTGCCCTCCCAAGTCTGTGCCAAAGCAAGGTTTGTGAGCAGAAAACAAATAAAATGAAAAAGGATATTCAGTAAACTGGACCTGCAGAGCGAGAAGCTATCCTGTCATCCCAGAAGAGAAAGTGTAGGTATGTGCAAAAATGGTTGCACATGATCTTTAAAGGACAGAATCACTTCATTCAGATGAAATGGTGCACTTTCGATTTTCTATATGGTTTTCCCCTCTACTGTACCTTCCTTCCATTAACCCCTCTACCAACCAAATCAATCCCCCCCACCCTGTATCATGGATATTCCCCATTGACAAAGCTGGTCAGGGAAGACCATACACTCACAGTAGCAATTTTTGGCCTTGCTTGCAGCCCAAGAATGAGGTACTTTGGGTCCTAACCCACAGGTGGTGGACAAATGACCATCACTGTGGGCCAAACTATTCTCTCCCCATTAAGTACATGTTCCCAGGCAATATTGGGGAACACTACACCGATTCAATCTTGGTGGCCAAATGTCTATCACTGAGCCATCTCCTGCAGCAGTGCCCATCGTACAAGGGATTCTGGTACTGTATGGTCAACAGGTGCAATATTTTTGGTGATGAATGTAGGAGAGAAGGTAGCTTTGCACTCTCCAAAAGGAGGCTAAAGAAATGAAAGTTAATCAGCTGCAAATGAATCATAGTTACTACTATTAAACAAACCCTAAATTGACTTTTTTCAGCAAGCAATTTATACTGAAAAACTTGTGAATGAGATGGCTAAAAGGTTGACTGGATATCCTCTACATTCACAAAAAATCAGTTGTCTGCTGAAATGTGCAACTCGTTACAAATAAATGTGGTATTCCAATAATTCTGCCTGAGCATTGGGCTGAAAAAGGCGAAAAGGCTAATAAAAGGCTGAATTAGGATTGGACACTGGATAAAAATTCAAACTGGAGAGTAAATAGAGTCTCACGAAACCCCCCCCCCCCCAAAGAAAGCCTCATTTCTGAAAAAAAAGAAAGTTGTAAGACATGCAATTATTACACGGTTACAAAATGCCCCTGGTGAGGCAGTGGCCAGGAGGAAGCTTTATCAAAAGTGACAGCCTACAAATCCTTTCCAGCAATGTAGACCGCAAATGTAAATGCAAAATATATACATACGGCAATGCAATGTAACAGACTTCAAAAAAATAATCTGGTACATAAGGCAAATGTTGCATTCAATTTGTACCATGGTTATATTGTTGTGTTGCATCAAACCCACCAGCAGTGGGGTAGTCCGATTTTACTACAGTTTCAAAAGCTACTGAAAACATGTCACTATTATCCAGTAAGACAGTGTTAGTTTTGAAGCTGTTGACTTTGTTCATTCCAAACGGGGGGGGGGTAAATTCCACAATTTAATGTAATCAACTTTTAAAAAAAAGTGTAGGACATGCCAATAAAATCAAGTACCATATGAAAATTCATGTAGAGAGAACATGCAAATTCCACACCATGGCAGGAGCTCAAGCTTCAATGCTGCTGTGAGGTGGCACTGTTAATACTAAGAAATTGTCACTTGGAAAATTTTTAAACATACCCTTTCCTATATAGAAAGGATCACAAAAAGTGTGGTACCCCACCAAATGGATTCAGTTTGGAGTGAAACAAGTCTCAAACCCCAAAGAGATCATTCTACCATATAATAGGACAATAAACATCCATACCATTGAACAGAATTCCTTAAACTCCTGCACTGATCCCTTTTCTGAAGTAAATCATGCACTAGTATGTAGGCAAGATGTCTAGCTTCCTTTAGCTATGCACCCACTTCCACCATTCTGAAGTTGTCTTTCCTGACCCTCCCACATAACGCAGGAGATAGAAGGGAGGTAACAGAAGTAAGTTGCCTGTTCCCTTCCCCTCCTAGAATTACAGTCCCACAACCCCTCCCCCCCAAGACTTTCAAAAGAGGTAATTTCTCCCAATTTTAGTAAAGGAATGGATTCTTACCGAGACTGCAGCTAGAGAAGTACTAAAGGACCCAAGAAGTAGAGCTACTCCACTCTAGACTTCCTGGAAAGCAATAATTATGGATTTTGGTAGGCGATGTACTGTCACAAACCTCAAATAGTGCTAAAAAAAGCAACTTTGTAATCTAGGGATGTGCCTTTTGATAAATTAGCATGGCCACATTTTCCAAAACTGCTACTACCAATGAGCAAGTGACGCATAGTCTCCAAACATGGTGCCTGTAGCTATTTTAGGAGTGCTTACTACCCCCCCTCCATGTTTAGATGCTGCTCCTGTTACTATCCTCAATGTTTGAAGTTTATTCTTACTACTAGGTTTTCAAGAGCGTCTGTCCCTGCAGTTACTGCTCAACAAGTTCTCTCCTAGCAAATGAGACGTTTTCTAGGAGGAGGAGACTGGAATATTTAGTTTGGCACCACAACTTGAAAAGTTATGCTCTTTCTGTAGAAAGGAAATTGTCCAGTTCTGTGCATGCACAACTACATTTTAAAGGGATGCTATTTGATGGGAGGGCAAGTGCTGGTCTTTTTGGCTGTCTAATGTAAATAGCAAACTCAAATTTGAATAATTTAGCAGAAATTTTACTTACCAACTCAAACTGAAGAGTTAATTTGTAGTGGGAAAATTATAATAAATTTTTGCAGTTCTCATAAAACTCAAGAAAATGCATGAAACAAAACTCTGGAGACAGTTTTTAAAACATCTTTGCGGAGAAGGTTTAAGAAACCCCAAAAACTTACTGACCAAAACTTGAAGTAGCTGCAACATGCACAAGTTGCAAGACAAAAATGGGATATAATTTTACACACAAGGATTTGCACATTTCACCTTTGTGGCTCTACGGTGAAACAGCAGACCTTTTACAGACAGCAGACCTGGTGTACTATATTCGTACAAAAGGGATTCACGCCCTGTGGCAGCCTCATACAGCACTTTTGACTAAATGCTTAAAATGACTACATTCAAAACAGCTTGAGTGTTGACAATGTTACAAGTTTTACACCTACAGTCAGTCCCCTACTGAGTACACATGAACATTTAAGAAAAAAACAAGATACGTACACTGCTTTGTAATGCTGTTAGGACACCTTTTTCAGAGTCACTGGAGCCCATACCAACACCAGTAAATGAGATTACCACCTTCTCTGGTTCTAGGTTTGTAATGTTGTACCCTTTAAGAGAAAAAAATCAGATGCACAAGGTATTAAGTATTTTGGTATTTTAAATTGTACTATTTAAAAAATCTGAACATATGAAAAAAGTTATGTTCTTACCATAACGTTCCACGAGAGTTGCCCATCTTGCTGATGGGTTCGGAGCCAATCCTCGGCTCTGACTCTGCTGTTTTTACAAGCTCGAGGCTAATTATGTATGTATGTATATATATATATATATATATATATATATATATATATGTAGATATACAAGGTCTACTTAATATAAAATCGACAGCTCATATGATAGAAAACCAAAACAGACACCAAAACACAAAGCTCATATGATCGACACAAATACAAAGCATTATGCCCTTTCCCCACTGCAGCATGACCCTGGAGTAGAAATAAATAGTTGGGGGGGTGTGGGTGGCATGCCCCCCCCCACACTGGGGGTGTGTGGGGGGCGTAGCCCCCACATTTACAAAATTAGTCAATTAAGTTAAAAGTATCCATATGTATGTTTAAATTTTATGACATTATGTGGGGGGCATTGCCCCCCCTAAGAATTTATTCCTACTCCAGGGTCACGCTACAGTGGGGAAAGGGCATAATGCTTTGGAGTTGTGTCTCGACCATATGAGCTTTCAGTGTTTTGGTGTCAGTCAAATGGTTGTCATTCATATGAGATTTCAGTCATATGAAGTACACACCCCACCCCACACACACCCCAACCCCACCACACACATTCCTTCCTCTAATAGAGCAATTGAACAGGGTCAATGTCAAAGATTTGTCCAAACTGAATAAAAGATCCAGATCCACCAGAATCCACAGGCTGGGGGTTGGAGGGAGGGACGCAAGAATGAATGCAAAGATGGACAACTCTCATGGAATGTTATTGGTAAGAACTTCTTTATGTGAAGTTGTCCCATCTCACATTCATTCTTACTGATGGGACAGCATCCCTAGCACCATTAGTCTTGGGTGGTTCACAGGAGGATATTATTCAGCACCATTGACCCAAAGGAGGTCCTGTCCCTGGAGGCCATGTCTACTTTGTAATGAGTAATAAAAGGAATGTGGTCTTGCCCAAGTTGCTGGTGCACAAATGGTTATCTACAGTGGCACGAAAAGCTGAAGTGGCAATTGCTCTAGTTGAATGAGCCTTTATTTTGCATGGTAGTTTTTTTATTTACTGAATCATAAGCAAAGGAAATACAGTCTGATAGCCATCTGGACAGAGAGACAGCCAGCGCGAGACAGCCAGCGCGAGACAGCCAGCGCGAGACAGCCAGCGCGAGACAGCCAGCGCGAGACAGCCAGCGCGAGACAGCCAGCCTTGAGACAGCCAGCCTTGAGACAGCCAGCTGAGACAGCCAGCCTTGAGACAGCCAGCCTTGAGACAGCCAGAGACAGAGACAGAGACAGAGACAGAGACAGAGACAGAGACAGAGACAGAGACAGAGACAGAGACAGAGACAGAGACAGAGACAGAGACAGAGACAGAGACAGAGACAGAGACAGAGACAGAGACAGAGACAGAGACAGAGACAGAGACAGAGACAGAGACAGAGACAGAGACAGAGACAGAGACAGAGACAGAGACAGAGACAGAGACAGAGGTTTTGGCTACAGCTGTACCTTTTTTAGCAGCTGAAGAGAAAGTTGGTCAGACTTTCTGAAATTCTTTGTTCGATGTAAATAAAATGTAACTGTCTGTGGACATAAACTTGGTGTAGCATGTATTCTGCCTTATTGCCATACTTAGGGAAAAAAGACTGATAACTCTGGTCTGGTTTAAGTTGGATTCTGAACACACTTTAGGTAAGAAATATGGATTTGTACCTAGTGAAACTGTCATTATGAAACAATAGATATTGGGGGTTGATTGATAATGTTTGTAGTTTTGATACTCTTCTGGCTGAATAGATTGCCATCAAGATAATGTTTTTTCAAGTTAAAATTTTTCTCACATGAAGCAGGTTCAAAAGGTGGCAAGATTATTCTGGATAGAACAAAATTGAGGTTCTATGGTGGTAGTGGAGATTTTATTGGTGGTCTTAAAAGACAAGTGCCCTTAAGAAAAGCTTTACACAATCTGTGTAACATAATATTTGGTCCATTTTCATCTAGATAAAAATTTGAGTGTGTTGCTAATTGCATCCCAATAGTAGCAGCTGCTGCACCTTCTTTGAAAAGACTAGTTAGGAATTCTAGGATGAAGAAAGGGGTGTGAGGTAGGGATCAATTTTATTTTGCACAGCCCAAATTGTAAATCTTTTTCACTTGCTAAGGTATAATCTTCTTGTTGAAGACTTCCAAGATAGTGAATAAAAATTCTCTTCCTTTCCTTAAGGACTCGCTTGCCAAAAAAAACAATGTAAAGCCAAAAAAACAATGTAAATCCAAGAAAACAAGAGTCCAAACAGGCTGCACTAACTTATTCCAGAAGTAAAATGGTGATAAACTGAGCGCTTAAAGGATAACCCTTCAGACAATGAAACAGCATTCATGAAGTCTATATAGACTTATAAGATATTAAAATGAGTCTTGTGGGTGATGAAAGATTTTGTAACCTGGCTATGTTGGGAACTGGAGCAGCCAAGCTGTCAATTTTAGGGATTTGAGAGATGAATGGAGAACTCCTGATGACTTATCAGAGGATCCGGCACTAGGCCCAGGATCCAAGGCTTCTCCTGAAGAGGAGGTTGTAGGAAGGGGAACCAAATTTGACGAGGCCAGTAAGGGGCTATCAGAATTAAGGTCCTTCTCAATAATGAGGCTTTCTAAATGACTTTGGGTATTAATGGGAAGGGAGGAAAGGCATATAGGAGATCTGGGAGGCCAATCATGTGTCAGTGCATCCCTTGGGGACTTCCCCTGAGGGGGAGAGTCAGAACAAAGTAGTCGTTGCATTTTGTGTTTGTGGACGTGGCGAACAGGTCACAGCAATGCTGACCCCATTTGTGTAAAATGCTCTCAGCTACTTCTTGTTTGTGGGACCACTCATGTGGTATCAGTATTTGTCTGCTGAGTTTGCCCACAATCACTTTGGATTTTCCCGGGATTTACATTGCTACTAGAAAGCATTGGAATGACATCACCTATTGCCATACGCTCAGGACCTCTCAACATAGGGGGCAAGATTTGGTTCCACCTTGTTTATGTAGCATGCCACTAACATAGTCTGAACTGCAATTGTTCCTACAGGTAGAGTGTCTTAGAATGTCTGCAACGCTAGTAGCACCACTTATCTCTAGAACATTGATGTGCAAATGAACCTCATGTTCTTGCCACGTGCCTTGGGCTGTCTTTCCCAGATAATGCCCCCCCCACCCTATCTGGGAAGCATCCGTGGTCACTGTGGCTAGGGGAGTTGAGGGGATAAAGGGCCTCCCCATCTTCACCTGGTCCGAATGAAGCTAAAGGTGGTCTTTTTCGCAAGCTGACGTCAGGATTATTTTGTGGGACATAGAAGCGTTTTCATTGACCACTGGGCAGAAAGAAGCCACTGCAGGATCCTCATATGCATGCATGCCAGAATTACTGTGATAGCAGCTGCCATTGTGCAATACCTTCACAACCTCTCTGGCTTGGACTTTTGTTTTGTGAAGATTCAAGACTTGCTTTTGAAGGACTTGGTAAATCTTCTAGAAGAGATAATTCATCAGTGCTTTTGTGTTTAATTCTACTCCTATAAAAACGGTATGTTGAGATGGCAATACGGCAGATTTTTTGTAACTGACAGTAAGCCCTAACTGTGCAAATAGCTGTAAGGTGGTCTCCCTTGCTTGGATTAGTAGTTGCTTGGTATTGGCAGTTAGGGGCCAGTCGCCTTAAGTATCGAAACAACCAGAATCCTAGCCACCTCAGATGAGCCGCGACTGCTGCCATGCATTTGAACCTTCTGGGGGGCTGTAGTGAGGCCAAAGGGCAGAGCTCAAAATTGAAAATGACTGGCTCGGAGCCGAAGCGCAGACAACTCCTAGATGGCCTGTCCATTTTTATGTGGTAGTATGCATCCAGGAGATCTATTCAGCACATCCAATGGTCTTTCCCTAGAAAGGAAGCATAGACTGCAACATGACCATCTGGAACTTTGTCTTTTTTACCGACTTGTTCAGTCTGCTGAGATCTAGACCATCTCCAGTCTCCTGTTTTCTTTGGAACTAAAAAGAACCTTTAGTAAGTGCCAGATCCTATTTGGTCTGCGGGGACTGACTGGATGGCTCTTTTTTCTAGCAGCTTTTGAATTTCTATGGTTGCTTCATCCCTGTAATTGGGTGGAACATTTGGGATTCTTTTGTTCGAGGGAGGTGGTGTTGAAAAATCGAATAACCTCTGGATACAGTTCTTTGCACCAAACTCTCTTGTAATTTTTAGCCAGGCGACTGGGAGCAAAGACATCCCCTAACTGCCTCCAGAGTGGGACAAGCAGGCCTCCTGTCAGGAGCGCTGAAAGGGCTTACTGGAAAAAAAAAAAAAAAAAAAAAAGATTCCTAGTCACCCTGGTTTTGTGGACCCCCTCTGCAACATGGGTGGCATCTTACATTATTTCCTCCTCCTCTGCCCCTGAAGGAGGGTTCACCACATGTCAGGAAAAACTCTCTGGGATTTACGGAAGCACATCTTCCCCCCTTCTGACCTTTGGGATAGGGTCTGGAAGGGGTGGAAAAGTGTACTCCCATGGCAGGGAGAGTTTTTCCTTCATGCTCACACCTGGTTAGAGTTTCTTTTACTTTAGGTCTGTAAAGGGTCAAACCAAAGGGGGTTTTTACAATGAATGACTTAAGGGTTTCACAAAATCACAGATGCGCATCCAGGAGCATCTCCTAAGGGCAAGTCCTGAACTTGCTGACCTACTCGCTCCATTGGCTGTGTAAGAGATGAGCCTCAGAGGAGTTCACTAGGGAGTTAAGGGTGAAGAGCTGGGATGATCTTTCTCTGATATCCCCTCAGCTACTGAATCCTGGAGAAAATCTCCAAGCTCTTATGAGCTCTCTCTCTAATCTAGTAAAGTGGGTTAAGTAATTCACGGACTTTAGAGTAAAGGCCCCTGATGAAAAGGTGCACTTTCCATATCTGTCCATTGTATGCAAATCTTTATTCAGAGGATGAACAGATGAGGATGTGTCCGATAACTCCTTAAGTGGCCACACCATCATAGCATCTACAGGAACACTTTTTGATTAGAAAAACTGTCTTTTGGGGCTGGTTATGCACTTATTTGGCCTCCTAGGGACAGGCTCCACTGTGTCTGGAGACTCCCACACCTTTTGACAAACTAATTCCAGAAGTTCGTTGAAAAGGCAGACATCCCCCCCCCCCCCCAAGAGGTGGAAGGTAGAGACTCAAAAGCTTTCAAGTACACTGACTCCTTCAGTGGGGTTGGACTTTCAGCCACCACTCTGCCTTAGGATCTCAAAGATGTCTGCAAAGAAGACATCCTCAGAGGGAGACCATGGGTACCCTTTTTATATTCAAGGTCCGTGTCCTATGTGATTGACTCTGGTGGGGAGTCCAAATGCTTCCTCTTGCAAGTGTTCTTCCTAAAAGCCTCTTCAGAAGGGTATTCTGGAGAGGTCTCAAGATAAATGACCACCCGCTGGGGTTTCCTGAAACTCTGGGTCTCTACGCTTCTGTGGAGTTGGTTTGGCTGACCAACACCGGCACTCTAAGGGGTGGAATGGATGAAGCAGAAGGTGAGGCCATCTCCAAGGACAGAGCTCTCATCATAGCTTCAACGGCCCCACTCTCCTGGGCCGAAGAACTCTACGGCTCTGGAGGAACCAAGGGGCATCCTCAGCACAGGTGTAGGATCCAAAACAGAGGTAGGAGCTGAGCTCACCTGAGCTGAGGCTCCGAGAGGAAGTGTCAGATCTGATAAAATATTGGCTTCACTCAACCCCCCTCCCCGGACCCTATGGGCGAGTGTCTGCTCCTAGACTCCGCAGACAGCACAGAGGTAGTTGGAGCAGTTGGAACAGAATATCCTGGAGGTCTCTGTTCCAACAAACCCATCACCATCTGCTCCACACATTCCGGCTCTGAGATCACTGGTCAGGTCAGAGGAGGAATCAAGGTAGAAGGGGAAGGTCCAGTCTGTTCTGAAGCCCTGAGGGTCAGTTCTGATAATCTGGATAGCTCCAGAGTTCTTAGCAATCTCTGCACCACTCTATCCACATCAAATTCATAAAGGCTTCTTGAGGATCTGGATGACAGTGCTGGTGATAAAGTTGGAGATACCAGCTCCAATGTTGGGGACTGGCTCCTTACTTTTACAACCATCAGCTCCGAAGGCAGTTTTTTTAGAAACTGACAATCTCTGTGGCTTTTTAGATGGCTCCGACTATGATAATGTAGAAGATCAAGGATTTCTCAGAAGTAGGCGACTTACTTTGTGTTTCTTGCCCTTGTTAAAGGGCTTCAGTGAATGAGGACTTTAGGAGGCCTCTTAAATTCAGTTTTTCCTCTAATCCAGGACTCGAGCTAAATGAATGACATATAGCACGAGTCCTGCAAATGAATTTCTCCCAAGCAATATACAACATTCCGTGCGATCATCATTTAGTGACTTTTGCCCACACTTAGGACACTTCTTAAAATCAGGTGGTTTTGATTCTTTTGACTGTTTAGACATTTTTAAGGACGTTTGTCTCAAGTAAGCAAAGAAAGAATTTACTTGAACCTCTCCAATTTAGACAAGGTTATAGTAACAAAATATATCTATAAATGTAATCACCAGTACAGAAGGAAACGCACACTAATCCCTTTAAATGCAAGGAGAAAGGAGTCTTCTAATTTGAATGGACTACTGCAGGTATAAGGTAAACTGCAAATATCTATTAAATGGAAAGCGCTAACTACTTGTACAAACTCAAGTCAAGTACTGCACACTAATAAGTGAACTATCAAAGATACTGGGGAAAAAAGACTCTAAGATGCAAAAACATACAAACTCTAGCAAAGAACTACTTTACTATTAGAAATATTAATTCGGATTACTGAAGAAAAGGGATAGGGTAAAAAAAAAAGCCCAACAAATCGAAGGCCTAAGAGTTATAATAGAAGGATATTTTCACAAAAAAACAGCAAACAGCAGACTATGAGGATAAAGCCCTCCAAACTATTTAAGGAAAACTATGAAATTTTAAATGGTTACCTGTAAAATATTTAGAAAAATTTCTGTACTTAGCCTGAGCTAGCATAGAAAACTCTCGATCTGGTTCCACGGCAAACTAGATCAGAGTTGGGCACTAGTGCATCATGGGATATGTATTAGCCTAGAGCTAGCGGAGGACCTTGAGCTTGTAAAAACGGCAAAGTTAGAGCAGAGGATCAGCTCCGAACCCATCGGTAAGAACAAATGTGAGACAGGACAACTTCACATCCAGATATTTATGGTATCTACAAAAATCTAATAAAATCGGAAAAGTAGGCTCCTAACAAAATTTAATTCTAAAGATCTCCAACTGAATTGGGGTTATTCTAGAACCTAAACCCTTTTTATAGTTACAGATTGAGTTTTTACATTAACAAAAATCTACAACTTAATTTAAGATTAGAGGAAACAAAGTCTTTACAGCTCCTTATTTATTAAATGTATGTTCTTTAGAAGCATATTGTGATGTTAAAGGTTCATCTTGTAGACCATCTTTATACAGCCCAACAAGTAAGATCCAAGCACACGCTTTCTCTAAAAAAAAAAAAAAAAATTCAGAGGAAAGCAAACATCTGCACTCATCTCATTGGTATCCAGACCAGAAACCTCTCATTTTAGGTATCAAAATATAAACTATGGTAAACGCAACAGATTTATTTCAACACCAAGGTATCACCAATAAGTGAACTAAATCCTCCGTACCTTTCTTAAAAGAAAAAAATTCATCAAGATATGTTCAGCACTTTCACCCACCACAATGTGGGCTTCTTCAGAACAACTTAAAACACTACAGCTTAAATTTAAAAATTGGTGCCAAACTTTTTTCCTTTAAAGCTGTATACACTTGCAATTCCTGCTATTCAACGTAACAGCGTAACCACTTGTATATACTCCATATTAGCACTCAAACTCAAAATATACTGAATTACATAAAACTTGCTTAAAAAATTACTTAAAAAATTACTATCATTGTTGAACATTATCATATGAATCTATACGAAATTGAATACTATGGTAATAGGATACAAATCACTACTGGATAAACAATGTGTAGTACAAACGTATAAACAAATTGTTTGTATATAATGCTTGTGCTTCCTTTAAAATACTATGGTAATAGGATACAAATCACTACTGGATAAACGGTGTACTTAAAGCAGTACAAACGTATAAACAAATTGTTTGTATATAATGCTTGTGCTTCCTTTAAAATTCTTTCACATTCACATATATTGCCTAACTTGAACATCCAAATTTTTTAAACATTTCAAACCTTTTTTTCTACTGTGTAAATTCAGAATGACACTGGCTATATATATTGATGTTAATTGTCACAGTGCCCCTTAATATTTCATCTCCAGTATGGGTTTACTAGAAATGTGGTAATTAAGACCAGGTAATGTGGCCGCATCCAGAAACAGAGAATTACTGGAGACGCATACAACTGTTTTAAAGTATGGTTTCCCAGATTAGCTACATTAGTGGGTATACCCAAAATCCACAAAAACTTTGACTCACCTTTTCGGCCAATGGTAGTCAGTCCAAAACATTGCCTATGGTTAAAGTTATTGACATGTGGTTAAAATATTTATATAATAGGATACCCCATATGGTGAAGGACTCTTGGGAATTTTTAAGTAAACACCCTATTGATGAGAGGAAAAAAGCACTCATGTTTGTAACCATTGATGTTATTGATCTTTTTCTTGCATTCCAAAACAAGCAGGATTGGATGCACTGTGCAATAGCATCAGAAAACATACAAATTTGGATTGGGACACTATATGTTTGATCATGGAATGTATGTCCATAGTGCTTGACAACAACTTTATATATTTTGAGGGTGAACATTTCCGTCAGACCAGAGGGGTCGCTATGGGAGCAGCCTGTGCTCCCATATTTGCAAACCTGGTCATGTTAGACTGGTAAGACACTGTCTTGTTTCCCAGTGACTATTTTAGGAGTGTCAAGCACTATTCTAGGTTTCTGGATGACATTTACATCCTATGGGATGACAGCATTGGAAAATTTGAGCGTTTCATCAACCTTCTAAACAACAGCAATGAATTTCTCAAATTCACACTCTTCCAGTTACAAAGGCATAGCATACCTAGATACCTACATTTATAGTCAAGAAGGGGGCTTCAAATCACGCATCCATCGTCAAAGCACATTTTCCAATGGGCTACCTTGAATATACAAGTTGCCACCCTGAAAAGGTAAAATATAACATTTTTAAAGGGCAATGCATATGTGCTGCACGCATGACTTCCCATTATGAAGAAATGGTTGAAGAAATAACATTTATAACCAGCCTGTTTAAGGAGAGGGGTTATATGTTGAATATGATGAATAATATCAGTCAGTATGTCATACAGGAATGGGGATCCAAGTACAAACCTTTATTAGGATCATGTTGTACTCAAATTTAGGGAAGAAGTGATGATCAAGATAGTGTGCAACATACATCAGAGATCATGTATCCTTAGATACGATACAGAGGTAGGACAAGTGAAAAATTTATTAATAAAATATTGGAACTTGATGTTGTGGGATAAGGCCCCAACAGACATAGGAGAAAAATCCAAGATTTGTGTATAAAATGGGAAGAAATATTAAGTTATTTGGAATAACACAATTGAACATCAGCAGTGATGGGAGCCAACAAAGTAAACAAGAATTGCACTAAAAAATGTGGGTCTTGTAACCAATGTGTGTATATTTTAGAAGAAAAAATTAAAATTAAGAAGGGGTCACATCATAGTGAGATTCTAGTATGGTAATTGCAACACAAAGATGCTTATTTATATGGCGAAGTGCACTAAATGTGCGTATTATATAGGAAAAACAGAGGTTTTAGAAAATGTATATACGATCATATTTATAGTATTAGAAGGAAGGACACCAACAGTGCCTTCTATAGACATATAGAGAAGGCTGTAGGAGAGATGCATGATTTTAAATTTGGTATACTAGATATAATTAGAATGGACCCTAGAGAAGGAGATTTCAAAACCCTACTGAGTTTCAAGGAAGTGTGGTGGCAACTGTTTCTGGATGCGGCCACATTACTGGGTCTTAATTACCACATTTCTAGTAAACCCATACTGGAGATGAAATATTAAAGGGGCACTGTGTCAATTAACATCAATAGATATAGCCAGTGTCATTCTGAATTTACACAGTAGAAAAAAGGTTTGACATGTTTATAAAATTTGGATGCTCAAGTTAGGCAATATATGTGCATGTGAAAGAATTTTAAAGGAAGCGCAAGCATTATATACAAACATTTATACGTTTGTACTGCTTTAAGTACACAGTTTATCCAGTAGTGATTTGTATCATATTACCATATTTAATTTTGTGGATTCATATGATAGTGTTCAACAATGATAGTAATTCAGTATATTTTGAGTTTGAGTGCTAATATGGAGTATATACAAGTGGTTACACTGTTGTGTTGAATAGCAGGAATTGCAAGTGTATACAGCTTTAAAGGAAAAAAGTTTGGCGCCAATTTTTAAATTTAATTGGTAGTGTTTTAAGTTACAATGTTCTGAAGAAGCCCACATTGTGGTGGTTGAAAGCGCTTAACATATCTTTGTTATGAAATAAATTGTTTTTCTTTTAAAAGTATGGAGGATTTAGTTCACTTATTGGTGATACCTTGGTGTTGAAATACATAGGTATCAAAATATGTCTTACTCTGATGAAATCAAAATCTGCTTAAAAATTACCCCAAATATATGAAGCTATGCATTTCCCCATCTTAGCACACTGTTCTAGGATCCCCATTGCTACATTATGCAAAGAAGCTAGCCCTGCTGATATGTAGAATAAGCACCTATTCCAGATTTTTCCTTAAGCTTAGGTCATACCAATTACTTTGATCCATGGGGGTGTTGCATCTGAATGAAAGTGCACATTTACACTCACTCAGCATATCAAAACACAGCTGGTCAATGCTATCAAGTGAACCACTGGTGGCTTTAACACCTTTAACATCTTTGTGATTGCACTTAGACTGCACCAGAGTTTATAGACAGACATTTAAAGAAGAAACTTCATTTCCAATGCATGCTAGATGCACAGCATTGGGCTTAAAGTTCAAAATCTTGCATCTAGCCATAAAAATCCTTCCAGGGCCAGAGACCATTGACAGTCTGGTGGAAGCTCTGTAAGCCTTGTAACCCCATCAAATATCAATCTAAAATAAAGAGCTCAAGTGAGCAACAGAGGCAAACTAGTTTAAGAAATACTCCTCACTTGCAAGAGTGGGCATCCTGCAAGAATGCAGACTGAAGGATCATGGGGGATCTGTTAGGATAGCAGGTTTGCTTGCTAAGATAAGGAGGGAGTTAAAAAATAAAATAAAAAAATAAAAATAAAATAAAAAAATAAAAACAAAAAACTGAAAGTCTGTTATCTTGAGAGATTATCCAGTATACAATGCAGCAAATTTAACGTGGGCCAACATATATGAAGTCTGTTAAGGAGACTAAGAATCCTATATTTTGGATTAGGAAAATGTCTGCTTAGTAACAAGATATTTCTTCTACTTTCTTTATGGGCAAGCACTGTATAACAAATATTGAGATTTCATATTAAAGTGTACAGAAGGGGTTGGGTACAAGTGATTTGACTCTGTCCTCTACAAAAGTTGATTTATACACAAGACAGGAAGAAACTGACTTTTCAAGTTACTAGGCTCTTGCCACTTTTTATAGCCTGAATTAAGGGATACAGCTTTGGTTGAAGGTACGCTGTTTTACTCCATGTTGAACTTGCTACTGCCCAAAATGGGGAACATTTATGCAAGTCATCAGAAGCAAATTAAAAGGTAAAAGAAAAGGACAATTCCTTTAGGCAATGGGAGAGATCTGGTAAGCCCTTAAGCACAGGTCTCGTATCTAATCTGTTTTACTCGCACCCAATAGAAATGAATAGGTGAAACCATAAAAAAATAGGGGGATACTTTCTGAACATCTGAAGAGGTGTAGGAGAGATCAAAGATGGTGAAACAGGGAAGGTCAGAAAAAAATCACTACACTGTGATGGAGAATGGACGTGTATGTAGGCAATGCAAGACAAGAGATGGAGAAACAGTAAACAAGGAAGCGGACTAAATTAAACAGACCCAAGGTTAGGGAGAAAAATGAGATCCCACCTTGAAAATGTTACAGTAACATTTGCTGGCAGAGCGGGCCTATAGTTTCCCAAGCAGGACACTGCACTGACCAAGGAGGTGGACAGGAGACATGGCTGCTGTACCAGAGAAAGCCACGCTCTGCCCTTGGAAGAGAGATCAAATATGCAAGTTCAAACAAATTCTAATGTGAACTTTGTTGTAGTAAAAGAATACAAGTGGACTGAAATGGCTCATAACTGGGCACTTTCGAGAAAGAGAAGGAATAATGGAAGAGATTAATAGGATAGCTAGCAAGCAAAAGATGCAACATACCATGCATGATTTCAAACTACAAGGAAGGAGCCACAATTGGAAAGGGGAAGGTTACAAAAGAGAGTTGCTGGTTATGAGAAAAAATGACCAGCAGTATTAAAAATATTAAACTGAAATGTCAAGTTCCTGACAAATCCTGTTAAAAGTAGGATATTTCATGCAATAAACAGGCAGGTTTCACCAGCTTTGCAGGAGATCCACAGACTTGCTGGACATAAAGAATGACAGGAAGGTACTATGAAATGTTAGCACAGTAGGGGTGCAAGACGCGGAGGGATAGTTTGGAAAACAAAGTCCCACTAAAAGTGACAGGGCTATTGAAACAACAGGGGAGGTAAATGGCAACTAAGGTTGATTACTAGCGTCATATGGCATATGTCTGCTTTCTACTACAAATGCTCAGTGCACTCTCAAAGGAATACGGATAATTCTAAGAAACTGGAATATGGTCTTACACGAGTTACAGGTGGGCACTAAATATCATAACCAAAATGAAAAGTACAAGTAGTAACTTTCAGATAGGAGGCTTGCATCCATACTCAACCCTGGGAGGAAAATAAAATCTCTACTGAATATACTTTTTACTCTCGAGACATCAGCACTGGTGAAGATCAGACAAGGGATTATTAGTTTATTAATCCTATGTACTCCCTAGTATCAGACCACACATATATAGTAGTGTCAGGGAGCTGGGCATGACATCACAAGAGATTAAGGTTTTCAACCCATCAAAAAGAATAGCAATTTCAGCAAATTGGTACAAACCCAACTTGAAAGGAAATTATTTGTAGGCAAAAACATGAAGGTAGGACAAAAATCAAAACTTGACAGGAAAATTTTGAACACATCAAGGATGATAGTGTGAGACAAAAGGGAAAGTTAGCACAAATTAGAGACCTATAGAAGTGATTACCCAACATAATAGCAGATGAAAGAATACAATTAAAGAAACTATTACAAAGACATTCAACAGCAATAAAACATCATAGTATTAATGCAACAAAGCAGTGAAAGGGATATACTATATTAATTCTCCAAGCATTAGGGCATTAGCAGGTAGAGTGAGGCAATGAAGTATAATTAGTATTCTTCCCAAATCTTTAGTAGAGGTTTTTGGAGATTAACATGCTAGATTATCAAGCAGAAACAGCTACAGGATGGGCAACAAATGGATTAAACATCCCAGTCCTAGCCAAAATTATAGAAGGCTTGTGAAGAACTAACCCATCTATAACCTAGGAAGTAATGAAAGCAATACACAAGGCAACATGCTGTTAAATCCTCTGTCCCAGACAGAATTCCTAGATAGATGCAAAGGATGGGGAGACACAAAGTCTGAGTACAATTAATGAATAAAGTATCAGAAACAGATACTTGCTAGATGGGAAAAGGGCACAAAAATAATACTCCAAGAACTTCAAAACAAGGGATCCTTACCTTCCTTCAGACCGTTAATTTTAAACCACAACTTAAATGTTTAAGCCAATTCTTGCAACTCCTACAACAAGAGGTCTACTAACATGCACAAAGATAAACACAGCTTTATTTAGGGCAGAAACACCCTCTACATCTATCTTTTTGATAATTCAGGTTGCTGAAAAAAACACTTAAGTGTAGCTGCAGACGACGGCTTAGAATGGGGCTACCTCTGAAGTTTTAGGGTCTACACCAGCAATGGATAGCCTTGTTAGAGTTGTATAGTGATGCCACTGCACAAATCAAAACACTTTTCTATTAGAAGCTTCACTGTCAAGGGGAACAAGACAGGGATGTGCTCTGGCATGCCCATTCTTTGCCCTATATTTGGAACCTTTGGCACAGGCTATAGCACTCTGATATTCAGGGATTTAAGAGCGGCAAAGAAAAATGTAATCGCACTGCATACAGATGACGCAATTCTAACATGATAATCCTGAACAAAGACCTGGAAACCATTTATACCATGTTAAGTTTAGTGCTTTCTCAGGTTACAAAATAAATAGGGAAAATAAAGATGGCAACAATAAAGATTAAAAGGCAACAACCAGTGGATTGTGATTCACAAGTTTAAGTATTTTAAAATGAGTCATATTCCTGTGAAGATCAAAACAGGAATCTTATAAGGAAGCTTTCCATCAGATTAAAGCCAACTTGGAGAAAAAGTAGAACTTGTAATAAGACTGGGATCAGAAGATACAAAATTTTAAACTGGCATGTCGAATCTTGTATACTGTTTCTATGCCAAACATTTTGGATTCCTCAGTGTAGAAAAGATTGGATTACTTTTGGATGAGAGACTTATCTAAGCAGGTAAATTGCCTACAGCAGCCTGGGCTAGGCTGATTTTACCCATGGGGTGGTATTCATCTTGAACAGATATCTTCTAGTGCTTTAATTATAGTTTAATGGTAAATGTCAAAGTAATACATAGGAGGCAAAATATGCTAGCAAGTAAATGTAGCCATTGCACAACAGATGTGACTGATCTTTTTTGGGGGAGGGGGGTCAACAAGGTGAACAGCTGACCACCCTTACTAGTTTCATTAAGTCATGAATTTAGGAAAATCCTTAGTACAACAGAATTGAGGCATTTTTTTAAGACAAAATCTTTATCAAATTATCATGACACGTTGTAACAAACAAGCCTTACTGACATAATTGTAGTTGCAAACATAAAACATTGTCTAGTCATGGTCAAATATTAGATAACTCATTCAAATCCTGCCTTCTTTTAAACCTTGTTCCTCCTCTGCACATTGTTCCCACAATTCCCATTTTTTTTATGGGATTTGCTCTTAGCCTTTTCTAAAAATCCCAATTCCTGTTTCTCCGTTACTATATTCACTACTGATACTAAAATTGGTTTTAGACCTTATTTCCATTTTCTAGTAAATACTTTTTTGGCAGCCACCATTACCCTCCCAGAAAATATGTTCCCAGTTACCTCTTAATACATAACCCTCCCACACACACATTTCTTAGTTTATACAATGCTTTCTAACGTCCTCAGATTGATTCCTATGGTTACCATGCAATATTCTGTATGCTCTACTAATTATTTAACAGCGGCTTCCGTTCTAGATTCTACTAAAAAACACCAGTGTTGGTCTTTCACTTAGGATCCCCCTATTTCTCTTTACCTAGACACCTATCAATCCTGGGTAGGGAAGGCAATCTATCCTGCAGTTCAAATGAATACTTGGCCTCTTCCCATTCTACTACCTTTCCCTCTTTACTTGAGACCAATACCTTGGTTTTTTTACCATTTTTCTTCAATAAATTCCAGCCCCCTCTTGCCTATTGTCTGTATTCCTAATTGCAGCCATCTCTATCGGCAGAATCTTTCTCCATTCCTGTGTTGGCATTGTTCTTGGAATACTTTCTGCTACATTATGAATATAATATTAGGCATCGTTATTGTTATTCTCATTAAGGATCTGCATCCAAAATCTCAGTCTTTCCTTGTTTCTCGAGTCGCCCCCCCATTTCATCATAATCCCTTTCCACTTTGAATTATAGGTTTCCGCTTGTGCTACATATAGCAGCCTTAATTGTGTAGCTCAAATACCCTTCAAATTTAGCAATCCCAAACTGGCTTATTTAATTGGAATAATCCACTTATCCCTCAACTCTTGTCCTCCCCGATAAAATCCTTAAGCTCAATTGCCATACACAACTCTTGGTTGATAAAGATGTGCTTGACCTGTGTACAAAACAAATGGGATTAAAACCATTAACTGCTTTTATTTTGCTATCCATATAAAACTGCTTCCAATTTCTCAGATTTTTAAATTACCTTTTGGTTTATTCTCGTCCCACATATCCTTAGCTGCCACACCAGAATCCTTTTGAATCTATAGTCCTAAGTACATTTTATCTTGTCCCCATAAACATGGATATTGCTGAACCAACTTTTGTGTAGTTGCATAATTTATAGCCATTACCTTTGTTTTAGCTTCATTCATTTTGTATCCTGAGGAGATACGAAACGGTCTCAAAATGTTCCATGTAAATTAAAAGGTCATGCTGCTAAATGCTATGAGTTTAAACATAAAACTGCAGTCATTGCAAGCATTTTTAACCCTGGAAGATGCTGACATTTGCGTAGTCACAGAAACCTGGTTCAAAGCTGCCAAGAGCACCCCAGTCTTACCAGGTTACTCATGCTACCATACAGACCCCAAACTGTGGGCAACAAAGCCAAAGGAGGTGGAGTTTCATTATATGTATTAAAGACGTGTGCACCTCCAGGCTGGTCTGTCAATATGATGCACATAAGACACTCCAGGTGCAGTTAACTATTGACAAGACCCCTACTTATTGCATTTGTTAACCGGAAAAGTCCACTGGACCTGGTATGAGCCCATTTTCAGTGGTGACCCAGGAAGAAAAGCTTCACAAAATTACATACAAGGAAAATTATTATTGTTGAGTCTTTCAGCTTTTCCTGGTTAGGGGTTGCCACAGTGGAACTCTGGTCTAATGACTGGCAGTAGATTTTTATGTGCAGAGTTGCCAGCCCTGACACACAACCTTCAACAAAGGTATGCCCATTCACACGTCTCCACACAGAAGACGCTCTAGCTGAGAATCGAACAGGACGTCTTACTGTGAGGTGACAATGCTACCGCAGCACCTTACAAGGAAAAATATTAATACCAAAAATATTAAGCAGTACTATTGCATTGAATGAAAGAAAAACAGTGAAGATTAAAATCATGGAGGAATAGTAGTAAATGGCATATTTTCAAATAAGACATGAATGAAATACAACTGCAAGGTACATATGTAATCAAATAATGGATGAATGTAGTATCTATAGGTTCATAGCTGTGGGGAGTTAAGGACAGTTGTAGGAAAAGGGGGAGATAGAAGGGCTATTGGGGGGGGGGCAGGCTAAAGAGACAGGGAAGCAATATGTGGAGGGAAGGAAGAAAGTGGTAGTAATCAAATAGTTACAGGTGTAACACCAGGGGGAGAAATCAGGAGTTGGGGTACAGCAGCATAACCAATGTGAGGAAAGATGTCAAATCATAGCTAGCTACAGGCCCCCAAATTTGACTCCATGCCCACTCTGCCTATCTGGACATCTTTGAATATATCAAGATTCAACCCTTTACCCTTACCCTGGGTGACTAACTACCCAAATATAGATTGGAAGAACAGAGTTATGCCAGAAAACACGTCCACAGATTCCTCGATTTGGTCACTGCAAATGTCTTGGAACAGCTAGTTGATACCCCAACAAGAGGTGACAATATCTTGGACTTTGCATTAACCAACATGAGTAACCACTACAGCATCTCTACAGTATCATCTTTCCTGGTAAGATCTGATCATAAAGCGGTCACTTTCAAAGTTACCATCTCTCCTGACACACCTCTAGCTAGGGTCAAGACACTTCTCCAAAGCTCATTACAACCTCCTGAGAGATGGTATAAACAGATTTACAGCCCCCACCCCCTTTGTAGGAACTGGCAATAATGTCCAAATCTGCACCAAAGTACTATATGAGCATTTATATAAATGCATGGAATCAGGAATACCTGACAGGACAAAATCATCCTCCACAAGGAGAGTAAACCTATCTGGTGGACATTTGCAATAAACTGACAAAAGGAAACAGTTGCTGTCCAGGACCAAGGAAGTGCAGGTGCCCAATTGGAAGTAATCTGTCCTTAGCCTGAACAAGCAAAGAAGAGCACTAGTGAAATCCACCAAAGCAAACTGCATCCAAACTGGCTACATCTACTAGAGACAATCATAAGGCCTTCACATCTGCAGTCTCAAAGGAAGCACCCAGATCTGCTCAGACTTGGAGATATGGACACAAATGCCGTAGATATAGCCAACTTTCTGGCTGACTGATTCAGCAAAAAAAAAAAAAAATTCACCCCCAGCCCCCCCCTCCCAATCAGTAAATCAGGAAATCCCAGTTACCTGCCCCCCCTCCCCTTATCTCTATGGAACAGGTCATCACTGCCCCCTCAAAGGCAAAAAATGCAGCCTCCATGGGATACAACAACATCCCAGGCTGCATCCTGCATGAACTCCGGCAGGAACTTGCTGCAGAATTAGGCACCCTATTCAAACAAAGCCAGAGTATTGGCTTCATCCCAGCTGAGTGGAGGACAGCCACAGTCATCCCTTTGCAGAAAGGTGAAGCATCCACCTATCTGGGAAATTATAGACCCATAAGCCTAACTAGTCTGATCTACAACATTAGCAATTGGATTATCATGGACCTCATTAACAAGGACACTGGCATCCTCCAAACACTCGATCCCACACAGTTTGGCTTCATCAAGTGGAGGTCATGACTATTAAATTTAGTCAACTTTGAGATAGTTAAAGCAATTGATGAGGGGAAGACTGTGCACACTGCCTACCTTGACCTGGCCAAAGCCTTCAATACTGTTCCCCACTTAGGTATAATAGATAAACTCTGTACTAGGCATCACTCTGTTACCAGATGGGTAGCAAACTGGCTCACTGATAGAACCCATGTAGTCAAAATACGGGAAGCCACCTCAAGCAGATGCATAACAAGTGGCGTATATCCCAGGGATCCATCTTGGGGCCTCTGTTATTTGGAATATACTTTTCTGAGGTGCAGGCCAAACCAATGGGCTATGGCTGACCACTTTAGCAGATGATTGCATGCTGGGTGAGTCATTAATTCCTCTAGTGAGGCTGACATCTGGCAAGAGGGTCTCACCCAAACAAATGACTGGTGCAAGAAACATGGCCTCAAACTGAATACCAAAGAAATGCATCATCCCCTTTGGGGAGAGTAACATCCCCACATAAGACATTAATAACATCCTAAATACACAGTCAGTCGTGAGGGATTTGGGCATCCAGGTTGATAGCAACCTGACTGACCACCATGTTGCTTCCGTCATACAGAAAGCTTTCTACATGGCCTACCTTATAAGCAAGAGTATCTCATCCAGGGACAAGGAGGTCATATATCCCTGTATACTTACAAGGCCCTTTATTGGGTACAATGCCCCCTTCAGCATGTACCTCACAAAGCACATGCAGCAGCTGGAGAGGTTCTTAACCAGGAGAATCAAGGGCCTCAAACATCTATCCTACACAGACAGGTTAATAGCCCTGTCCCTCTACTCAGTTTCTTGCAGACTCCTCCACTGGGCATACAAATCAATCTCAGACCCCACCTTGATGGGACTGCTGCATATCTGCAAGTCAAGCTCCAGTCGAGTAACCCACATGCATGATCTCAACCTGGTCTGTGACATCTACAGGATTTGCTGGCAGGACAGATTTGTCCCAGAGACTCCACCTCCACATCAAGCAGAGTACCTCATTATCCCCTTTTAAGCACAACCTGGATAATTGGATGGGAAACAGAAAATACAACCCTGGGATTCCAACTGTGTCCCTGTTGGACAGGGACATCAGGTGCTGGCTTGGCTAAACATGGGTTAAACTCTTGACTAGGCTTGTAAGGGGCTCAGGGCCAATAATTTAGTAACTTCCTATGATCCTGTAACACTAATGTCCTTTTCTGGTTTCATCAGGTATAAAAATAGCATTATCTGCAAACAAAGCCAGCGTGTCTTGATCATACCAAATAGATTCTTGAATTTCTGTGGCTATTATATTGTTTGCCAATGGTTCTAAATATAGTGCAAATAAAGGGGAAAAAGGAGACCCCTGCCTGGTTCCTCTGCTCAAACAGAAAAATGAGAGGAACCCACCCACTTTAAATCTTTGCCTGAAATCTCTTTTATACTCTAAACTTATAGCATCAGGGAATGGAAATGCTTCTAGTGCCCTACTCAAGTCCCAGCTTACTTTGTCAAATGCTTTCTCTGCATCAAGACCCACCAACAGTGGTATTTTCTTGCATTCTGCTTCCCTCTGGATCATTAATGTTCTATTATTGTCAAACATTTACCTCCTCTCCACAAAACCACACTGATCCATATCTATCAATTTTGGCTTCACTTTTGCCATTTTAGCCATTGTAGACAAACACTTCATAATCCTAGTTCAGTATTAAAATGGGCCTGTATGAAGCTGGATCTGATGGATCTTTACCCTCTTTAGGCAGTACAGCTACCACTGCATTCTTCTGGGAGTTTGGTACTTCATTTAAAAATACTGTTAAACAAAACTTCCCATATCATTCAGTCCACCCCCCCTCCCCCAGCTTCCCAACTTCCACAGGAACACTATCTGTTCCTGGGGACTTTCCTATAAACTGGTTACATTGGTTACATATCACCATTTTTCTCATCTCCTCCTATCCTGTTAGTAATTGAGCCTCATTCATCTCTAACCTTGGCATATTTAATTCTTCCATAAACATTTACATTTGTAGCTTTTCTTGATTTCCATATTTCTCCACTTTATGCAGATACTTCTAAATACATTTACAGGATCTCGTTACCTTCTTTGTTACAGGCTCCCTAAGCTTGGTGACACCCCTTTATACTTTGTTGCCAGAGTTGTTGTGCTAAAAGTTTTTGTTCTCTAGAGTCATCAAAAAAAAAAAAAAAAAAAAAAAAAGTTGCTTAACAGCAATCTTTCTAAACTCATGCATATTAAAATCAAGGTAATCCCTTATTTTCTGTTTAACACTCTGCAGTTGCTCCTCCTCATTCTGTGAGATTCCCTCGTCTGCAATACATGAACATTTGTCGGTCTCTTGTTGCCTCTTGGCCATCTCTTAGTTCCATCTTATTTTTAAAACTCCACTAATTTTATTCCATTCCCTAGCTATATTTTAAGTAATGTGTATTCTGTAACAACTCCCGAATAATTTACACTACCCATTCCTTAAATTCCTCTCTTTTCAACAGATAAGTGGGAAAGCACCAGTATCTCATTTTTATGAGATCACCCTGCATTTTTATTATAGTTATTACTGGCAGGTGATCTGAAATAGTTCTCTGATGTGCATCAAAACTTGCATTTCACAGGAACATGTGCATTTAATTGAAACTTCCGATTGCAATTAATTCCCTTTGTCCCATGCATTCCGCCAGTCTTAAAAACCTATAATCAAATTCACATGTTTCTTTCCAAATGTCTCCTGCAGTATAGTTATTTGCACTCTGCATTTAATATATTTCACTGCTCTTTTTTGTATACATCTGTGAGACTATTAACGTTTAAAGACAGTATTAAGAAATTACCACCTAATATACATTATATAGATATAATATGATATATAAAATGATATGATATAATTATATATGATATAATTATATATGATATAATTATATATGATATAATTATATATGATACAAGACAGAATGTGTGTGAATGAGAGGGAGGAGAGAGGAATGGTTAGGATGCAAGGAGTAAAGTTGGCGAAGGTGGATGAGCTTAAATACTTGGGGGTCAATAGTTCTGAGTAACGGTGAGTGTGGAAGAGAGGTGTGGAAGGGAGTACAGCAGGATGGAGTGGGTGAAGAAGAGTGGCAGGAGTGATTTGTGACGGTACCTGTAAGAGTGAAAGGGAAGGTCTACAAGAGGGTAGTGAGACCAGCTATGTTATATGGGTTGGAGACGGTGGCATTGACAAAAGGCAGGAGTTTGAGCTGGATGTGGCAGAATTAAAGATGCTAAAATTTGCACTGGGTGTGATGAGGGTGGACAGGATTAGGAATAAGTATATTAGAGGGTCAGCCCAGGTTGGAAGGTTTGGAGACAAAGCCAAAGAGGCACGATTACGTTGGTTTGTGCCGAGGGGGGATGCTGAGTATATTGGGAAAAAAAGATGCCAAGGATGAAGCGACCAGGTAGCAGGAAAAAAGGCCTAAGATAAGGTTTATGGATGTGGTGAGAGGACATGCGGGTGGTTGGTGCGACACAGCAAGATGCAGAGGACAGGAAGAAATGGAAACCGGTGATCTGCTGTGGTGACCCCTAACAGGAACAGCCGAAAGAAGATGATGATTAAGAAATTACCAACTTTATTTGTAACAGCTTTTTTTAAGTATCTAGTTCCAGCTTTTGTTTCACATGGCCACGCTGTGGCAGGTTGACCTTTTATACACTTGTTTCTTGTCCCACCCATTTGAGCCCATATCACATCTTACAAAACTTGTTTTATTGAAAATGCCCTCAAAACACACTCCCGGTACACCCAAAAACCTATTAACTTATTACACACAACTATGTACATCTTCAAATAACTGAAATTTTACCTTCCTAGTAGGAACAATGGTGCCAGACTGACAGCCACACTCAGACTTGGGTTAACCTAAAAAGAAGGTCATCCATGCAAAGACTCCTGGGACAGTCTGTGCTTCTACTAAGTGCTGTCCAGTTTTGTCTTATTTTATTGCTCTCCCAGAATGAGAGCACACAAATGCTTTCAAAAAACATCTCATAGAAATAAAAAGTATTCTGTTTTTTTATTCTTTATTAGGTTGTCTCCACTAAGACAGGAGAAACAGAGTTGCTTCTACAAGTATTTGCTATAGGACAGCTTTATTATATTCAGTTTTATTTGCTTGCTCTTAAAGCTTATGAGATAAAGCCAAAAGCTTAATCTAATAACTCCCCTATGCTAGAATAAGAAAAAGCACATTTTTCTTGTATCATGCTCTTTTGAACAGACTTCTTACATTGCAGTGCCTACATTTCTTAAAACTGAACAAGGAGAAAGAGAAAAAAAAAAAAACAAGTGCATCTGTTTACTTATCTCCATTACATCTGAAAATAACGGGGAATACCTTTACTTCATAGCAGGCAGATACCATGCACTATACAAAATACTGCTAAGAACAAGCGCTTGTTTAGCTTAGTTGAGTCTTTCCCTCCTCTTCCCCTCTCCCAAGTGTTTCTTCAAACATTAAAGCATGTCTAGTCCCCTACAACTTTAAAAAAATGTTAGTCCAATATTTCCAAGTTTTCTTGTTCTGACATCTCAAATAATACGGAATGTACCAAGTCCTATGCCCGAGAGGATGCACGGTCCAAACCAAGTAGAAAGCTCCAAATAGACCAGCAAGGCAGCACAGAGTTCAATATATTTATTAAATACTGATAAATGAAACAAACTAGTTTCGGCCAACAGCCTTCTTCAGTGTAAAACAGTATAGTCAAGTTCATTTGAATCATCCTTTAAATACATATCAAGAGCCAATCAAAAGGTTGAGCCCATGAATACTGATAAGTATGAAGATTATTTGTAATACATGTTTGGGGCACTTATAGTAAATCATATAGATATACAATAAAAATTGGTATATATACTCGGGTGAGGTCCATCCATAACATGAAAAAGTAACCAACAAGTTACTTACATGAAACTAGTTTGTTTCATTTATCAGTATTTAATAAATATATTGAACTCTGTGCTGCCTTGCTGGTCTATTTGGAGCTATCTCAAATAATACTTCATAAATCACACAGTCAGTTTCAGAGTTGCTGGTTTTACTCATCTTCGTTTCCCTAATCCAGTATCTGCTTCCTTTCCAACATACTCTGTTCCTGTAGTCAACTGTTGTGCTTTTTTTCTGCGTCTCAAGGATTTTCCTCCTTAGCATTTTCCACATCAAAATTTATTTTGTCCCTCCAGGAAAGAGCATTCTGAAGATAGCTGGATACAACAGTTTGATTCTCATGCTTTCTTCTCAACATTCCCCGATTAGTGGAATAAATGTACTCTTCTGCCTGGTGTACAGCAAGTCATTTTCTACAAAGTCTCCCACTTTTAGCACTTTGTCCTTCTGCCACACTCTTGTCAATCAACTCCTGTTGGTAGGATTGTGGGAATACTAGTCCAGTTGCTCATTTGTGCTTTCATAAAATTAATAGTCTGTTCCTCCCAGCTTCTCTGGTACAGCAGAAAATCTCAGATTTTTCTGCTGCATGCTATTCTTTTTTTGAAAAATCTCTCCCTTGAGCAGTCTCAGCCAGCCTTTTCTTTAGTTCAACCTCCAATTTTTATGGTTTTATCACCTTACCTGTTTATAAAGATTCCATTTTATCCAGCCTTTTGTTATTTGGCTCACTATACTCCACCAGTTTGCGTTAGTTTTAATCAGCTCAGAGTACATCAGACTTATTTTTTTTCCTCTAGGTTACTGTAAGTCATATCTTGCACCAAAGCTGGAGCTTACACTGCTTTTTGTTGAACAGCTGCAAAATTCCCATTTTCCCTCATCTTTATAGATTTTCTTTCGGGTTCTCTTTTTTTTTTTTTGCTGGCATCCAGGCAGTGCACTTACTAGCCAGTTACTGAAATTTACAGAAAAAAATAAGTTCGCTGGCTCTCTTCTGAATTTCTGTTTTCACACTGGCAAAGTTAAAATTCTGTTACTCAATGTATAGCCATCTTAGAAGTCAAGAAAACTGAGGTCTTGGGAAGAAAAGGTCACCAAGAGAAAAAAAGACCTTCAGATAGTCATGACAGTCAGTGGCAGGGGAATGGGGTAGGATAGTCAACTCCTAGTTTTGAAAGAAGTTAAGAGGTGATGAAATGCATACTTAGAAGTGAAAGCTGTATTTCAAATACCACAGTACAAAAGTTACCTAAAATTAATAGAATTACAAAAAAAACTTCTTTATTCTAATATCAGAGCAACAAGATTAAGCAAAGTCTGAGCAGATGAAAAAGGCTGGGAGGAAATCATACAAAATTACAAAGCAGCAGTGGCAAGAGATTTGTACAGTTCCGAGTTGAACAGCAATATTTTACAAAATCAGGATTTTCACCTGGAAAGGTTTACACATTTCTACACCTGAATCAGGATAGCCAACATAATTCTACCAAAGCCCATTTGTTGGAGAGGTTTAGGTTAGGAGATAAGTGACTGGGTATATATATTTTGCAACTATTCCAGATGACAAAAAAATTAAGAGATATAAAAATCAGTAAGTGCAATTAAAAATCAGAAGTTAACCATAAAAAAATACTAACGTGGACTATGGTAGGATCTGACATCAAGCAGCACCTCTCATTTGTCATCTTAGTGGTAATGAAATCTACCACTAGGATGTGAAAACAGCAGGAAGCCTATGGAAAGAAGGTAATCTATTTAGTAGACCAGCTCAGGGAAAATGGAGTGAAATAAGCATAAGCTGATGGAAAGGTGGCCTCCGTGGTCGAACTACTTAAAGAGAGTGAGGGGTAAAGTTTAGTACACAAGATTCAGCATGTTGGTTTTCACAGCATGCAAGCAAAACTTTTGATGCATTAGTTTTTTTATTGTTTATTCTGAACAAGTTGAGTGCAATGTTTTTGATGTTTTACTTTGAGACATTATATAAATATTTTACTGACTGGACTGAACCTACCAGTATAATTTGTTCTTGCAGACATCTGCCAAATTAGGAGTCTCATATTACATAAATTATGCAGGTGTGGGAGACTAAAAAATGCATTTAAAAATGGAGACAGCAGAGCATTTGTGGAAAATTCTCTGTACAGCAAGCAGAAGAGAAGCAAGTTTATACCAGCAATTGCAGAAAGTTTGAAGACAGGTGTGAGATTCCAGTTTTCAGAATAATTTTTCCTGGGGGATCAGACATTTTTAGATGCAGAACAAGCTTACGAGCATTATGTAATAGGGGATAAATTTAATTCTTCTCGCAATAAAGCCAGACACTGCCAGTGAAACCTTTTCCATTGCGTTAAAGGCAAACAAGTTATAGGAAAAAAACAGAATCTGACACTGGATTTGAACTAGAGAATTATATCGGGAGATGGAAATCATCAAGATGATAACACTGAAATTAGTTAAGAAATGGAAGACTACAAAAACAGCAATCCCATTAGATACAAGAAGAGACGTTAAACATGACTAAAAAAACTGAATTTTGTTGACTTAAAATGGTGGGTAAACTGTAAAAAAAAATACCACTGTTCTTAATGTTTAGGATGCTACTTTGACTAAGAACATACAGTTGCTTGTATTTATAGAGCATCAGATTGTAAAGCAATTTTGTATGGTATGCAGGCAGGGAATTTTAAATTAAAGGTAAACAGTGGTTGTAACTCATTTGCAAGGTATCCAAGCTTTACACAGAATTTAATAAATGCTGGACAAGTTTTTTTTTAGTTTGTTGACTGGGTTAGTCCCATTAGACTAATGGCCTCTTCAGGAGAAGAGGATCAAGGTGCTATTCATACTGATGGGGGTGTTTTGGGCAGGGCACCAGGGAAGTACCCCTACTAGTTGTTGCAAGTGTTTTGTAGGAGCATTTCCTATTTCCATTCCAGTCACAGAGGAGGCCTGGAGAAACAGGAAGGCAGATAGAGGAGGAGAAAGCCAATACAGAGACCAGAAATTGCATGCAGGATTCTGGGATGATGTTTCAAAGAAATCTGTTTGATGGAGTTGTCAGCAAATGACGGATGCACAAGTACAACCTTCCAGTTGGGAGGTTTGCAGGATAAATTTACTTAAAGGATGATGCAGAGTGAGCCCAAACAAATGAAGACGTTTCTTGGGGGGGAGGGGGAGAATATAAAAAGAAGATGCAGAGCCAATCCTGAACAGTGGCGAGATGGAAAAAACATATGGAGAGAAAGCAAAAGGCAAAATGGGACAAGCAGAAATAAAGGCTGAAGAAAATGATAAATGGAAGTACATGGCAAACATTCAAAGTGAAGATGACAAAAATGGACAGGTATGAAGCGTGGGACTATTTAGTAGTTCTTTTGGTTGCAAGATTTAAAAACATTCATTTTTAACACATTTTTGCAACATTATATTAGACGTTTTTCAATGGAAAATTTTCTTGGAGAATATTAAAACACTAACCCACCCATGGAATCTTTTGTGATAAAGACATTTAACAAGGAAATGGAAAATGTGTGTACGATGTCAGAGGTGGAATGAAAGACTTTGAAAGGACATTTGTAAACTGTGTGTAAAGTAGTACTGGACATTGTAAGTTTGTTTTTGGACTGGCAAATGGGACTAATATTGTTTGAAAAATAGAAAGAAAAAATATACACGTACCAAGCATGATAAATGTGAAGGGGAATAGGGGTGTTGTAACATACTGGGGACAACCCAAAACATTTTTTGTGGAAAAGTTAAGTAACTGTGATAAAAAGCTATATTTGTTGGTAAATGGAACAATGCAAAAAATATCAATTGAATGTTATAAATGTAACCAAACTGTACATTTATGGATGGATTGTGTAAAAAGGAAGGAAAAAGAAAATGTACAAAAAAATTCAGAAGTAGTAGAAATAGAAGAAAAAGTAGATGACAAAAATAAAGAAATAGAAGACTTTGAAATAGTTAGTGGTTGGTATAATGGTTAAATGGTTAAAGTGTTTCACTCACAGACAGAAGGTGGTGTTGGATTCTCACGTTTGGGAAGGAAATTTAAGCTCAGAATAACCCATTAAGGCAGATAGCCTAGAAATCCCCTATGAACTTATGAAAGTATGAACATAAGACAAGGAAAAATGAAATTTGAGTGCTTTCTGTAAATGTGAATAGTATTAAAAATATAGTAAAAAGGATTTTAGAATTGTGTAATACATGCGATATAGGATGCAATTACATTAGAAAATATTAACAAGTGAAGAAAAATCAGAGAAACTATGGGGAGAAAAGAATCTGGAATTTGGCGAAATGACAGATGTTCTGGAATAGCTGTATTCTGTAGAAATGTAGTAAAGAGATGCAACTTTAGCAAAAGTGGGACGATTAACCATTGTAGACTTAAAATAGAAAGAACAAGTATATAAAATTATATGCTTATATTAACTGTAAAGAAAGATAGTCTAAAATCAGGTGAAATAAGCTATGTAGTAATAAATATAAATATTAACTGGAAACTAATTGCAATTTAAGATGCAAGTATAAAAAGGAAATTATACAAGACATGGCAAGTTAAAACTCTGGTACAAAATTTCATTGACATACAAAAGGGGCATGTACAGAACTGAAAGACTGTATCAGAAGGTTTAGTTATAGGAGAAGGGGGCAGTTGAAATAGGATTTTTTGATTATCTTGCAATATGGCTAAAAATAAAAGGAAAACAAGAAAAATCTAGAGAGATTAGGGATTGACTTTTGGAAAGCTTACTATGAGGACATCTTATAAAAACTGGTCTGAATTGTGGAAATTTAAGTAAAAATATAAAAAATGTTTATACTGGTAATATGATGAGAGAAAGGTAGAACACAAAATATATAACAATGCATTCGAAAATTTATAACATGACAAAGTACTTTGACAGCAAAAAACTATGAAAAATCTAGAATACAATTGTTATATGAGCAAAGATTTTTTTTTTACAAGGAAAAGGAAGTATACAGTTGCTTAATCTTTTCATGAGTTCTATTTCTTAAGTGCAGTACAATGTAAGAAATTTAAGAAAAAGGTAATGAAAAAACAAGAAAAGTAAAGTCAGCAGAAAGAATAGAGTTGGAAAAGGAGATCTCTTTACACGAGCAGCAGATATGGTACAACAAATATAGATTTGGAATAGGGTACGAAATTTATAAAATTTTACGGGACTGGCAAAAGATTTTGAATGAATTGTTTAATGAAGGTTTTATGTATAAAGAAAAATGTAGTGGAATGCTTAAATTCATATGGAAGAAGATAGAAGACAAACACTGGAGACTGATAGTATTGAGACCTTTACAAAAATAAAGATTTGAAACCAATAGAAATTATAGAAGACAGTATATATAGGGTAAGGGTGGTCTATCATCAATAGAAAAATTATGGATATTATCAATAGAAAACCAAAAATCAAGACAGGAGACCTTAAGGCATTTGAAACAACTGGACTTGAAATCTTATGGGTAAATAAAGAATACAAGTGAGAAAGTTAAGAAATTATGTCAGTGTACAGTAATAAAGTGCCCGATTAAGCCAAGAGGTACAAGAGTGGTGTAAGACAAGGATGTCCAATGAACTGTATACACATCGAATTGGGACAAATTACAAAATGAAGGAGACTGTGTATAGAACACTTTCAAGGCTTAATTCCAGTTCTTTTAACAGATGCAGATGACTATAGCAAAAACAAATTTTGGATAAACGTAGTAATATGCAGAAATTAGTGTCTATAGGTGATCTGGACAGCTTCAAATGAACAGAAAAGTAAATATTTAGGTGATTAGTAAAGATGGGAGGGTATATATATTTCACATGAATTGAAATTTGTTTGGAATAAAATTTGGGAATAAAGATACAAGTACAATTCAATGGGGAAAAATGGAACAAACCTGCCTTTTCTGGAGAACGTACAAATCATTTAGAAAAAAGGCTGCTTTGATAAATTTAGTACTGATGGGAAAAATAGCATACTTAGCAAGTGCATTTATGTTGCCAACAGTATTTGGTAAAGAATTATTGCAGATGATGTTTTTATTTATATGGGGTTCTAGAGTAAACCCACTAAAGAGAAGTTTTCCAAGTAAGAGTAGCCAGTCAATTTGGCAGAATCCAATGAAGTCACAGTTCCAAATTTTAATAAAAAAGTGTAAAAAATGTTAAACAAGAAAGAGAGAAGTGCTTTCACACCTATCCAGGTGCTTCTTCAGATCTAAGAAAATGGGCACAGAATGCTACTTAAATACACAGTTGCAGAATAAACTCTTAAGGTCATATGATCTAAGCAATGATCTTAAAGGAAAAAAAGTCATTTAATCCCTTCCCTCTGTCACTTGGTAGTTCTAAGATCCAGTCTCAATATACTGTTTTTGTTTTACCACCGCCACCTCTAATGCTGACTGAGTTGTTGTAGCACAAGTAAACTTATGAGCATCTCCAGTAGCCAGAATACATTTTGACTATGCATTCCCTTTTATCATTTCTAGACCAATCAAATATGTTCATGTATATGGTCTTTCAGTGCACCCTTTTCCCAACACAAACTTTTACAAACAGTGCAGCTCGCTAAATATACAAGATTATAGCTCTTGCAGTTTGCAAAAGTTAAATTTATAAACAGACATACTTGGTCTCAAGATGCTCTACGGTGGTCGAGGTGGTGCAGTGGTTACCATTGCCACCTCACAGCAAGAGGCTCTCCAATTTGATCCTCGGCTAAGGAGCCTTCTGTGCGGAGTATACATGTCCTCCCTATGGTCATGTGGGTTTCCTCCAGGTGCTCGTTTCCCCCCACATCCCAAAGACATGCTGTAGGTAGATTGGATACTCTAAATTGGCCCTAGGCATGAGTGCGTGCATCTGTGTACCTTCCGTGGAAGGTTGGGCGCCGGGCTGGCAACTCGACACCATAAAACTCCAGTGCCAATCATAAGCAGACCGGTGATCTGCTGTGGTGACCCTTAACTGGGAAAAGCCAGAAGGTCTCAGGATGCTAAAAAATCTATCTGTAGTGTCAATAAACGGACAAATTACAGTCTCTGCAAGGATGAGTTCTTACTCTGTTGGCGAGCCTTGGTTTCTTATGAAATGGTTCATCAAAGAAACATTGTTCTTAAAACCCACTTTAGGAACCTCACAAGATGATGTTTTTTTCTATAGACACATGTAACATGATTTTTTTTTTAATATCACAAACAGAGCAAACATCATTGGAGAAAGTAATGCTCAAAGCGTCTCCTTGTGACACCACAGATCTCTTAGCCTCTGGGTCGTGATGAGAAAAATACGGTCTGGCCTGAGCACTCCTACTAGATATAACAAGGAGCTCTCTCTCATTCTAGATATAACAAGGAGCGCTCTCTCATTCCGTTTATAGCTTCTGCTGCTAAAATCTTTAACTAGCTCATCAAATGCAGATGATATGCATAAAATTGTCCTTTCAAAACATTCCTAGGAATGTGTTGTGGGTGCATACATTGCCTATATAAGATGCTGCATTTTTTACAAGTTTTTTTTTGTTTTCAATAAACTCGTGTCACTGCTATTCAGTTTCTTGATTACTTTAACATCCAAAATATCAATAATCTCAGCAGAGAACATAGGAGTGCAATGTAAACTGAGTGGTCTGTTGCAAGTATTCACCAAAATCATACAGCATAGTACATA
>NC_056739.1:721958974-721976474 GCF_019279795.1 Protopterus annectens
GTCTTCAGTGTTGTTATAACTCTATCTACTGAAGTACATCCATACACTATCTCTATATAGAAACAAAACTGAATAAGACTAGGAAGAAATAAACATACTACTGAAAACTTCCCAACTGTTAAAACCAAAAAAACAATAGAAGCGAAGCCAGAACTGTTATTTGCAGAGTGCTTTCGTTCGCTTTATTTATAACAATCGAACTTCAGAGCAAAATGTAATGTTTTTGCAGCACTGTGCGAGCTTTATAGTCTAACTGGTGTAACAAATGCTTCACTATGCTTGGTAGATGGACTACACTAATGCAGTAGTATTTGGACTAATGAGACTGCTGCAAAACAAGGTTTTATCTGCCAACATCCTGCCACTAGGGGGCGGGCTGTGACTTTTTAATTGTACCACTTTAATGCACTTTTAATGTTAAGATTCTCGTTGAGCCCTGGTGGGGTTATATCTGCTTCAAGGAGGAGTTGCCATCTTAATTCCTTCAGTTCCAGTAGTGTTGCAATCTCAAAACAACTGCTGGACCTGTTCTAAAACTACAAAGCCGTTGCAGCTCGTGGCATGTCTGCTTAATGCATTGTAACTATCATTATGCTTGATGGCTGCAAGGAGTTCCTTCACCCTGAGAGCTTTCTAATTGTTTTTCCAAATGTAGAAGAAAAAACACTGGTCGCAGTAGACTGCATAGACTTGAAAAGTCCTAGTCGTGCTGAGTTTTGAACTGCACTGTGATGTTGCAGTGTTGAAAAGTGTAGGATGTGCCTGAGTATGAAAGGGCAGACTACACAATGCTTGCAAGGGCCCATACCTTTAGGGTTTTGTGGGATAGCAGGCTCATGGGGGTCTGTGCCATTCCTAAGTATGGGGGTCTCTTTCCTTTCAAAGGTTTGAGCGTTCTGGTCTTGTATGAGAAGACAGGGTCATTACCCACTACCTGGTGGGTGTTGTGGTCTGCTCTTATGATGTTCCAGTTTTTGCCAATGATATCCCTAATGGGTTGCTTATGTCTGCTGATGGGGAAACTACAGTTTCTGCTCTTGGGTTCAGTAGTTCTGATGGTCACCCGGGGGGGGGGGGTGAAGCCACGAGTAAGGATGGGTGAGTATCTGTTCTGTGGGAGTTCACTTCTTGAAAGACATACTCTACTAGCTGTTTGGGGTAATGTCAGCAGATGAACATTTTTGAAAGGAATAGGCTTTCCCCCTAGTGGCAGGATGTTAGCAGTTAAAACCTTTTGTTTTACAGCAGTGTCTCTCATTAGTCCAACTACTACTGCATTAGTGTATTCTAACAATCATAGTGAAGCATTGTTTATACCAGTTAGACTAAAGTTCGCACAGTGCTGCAAAAACTTTACATTTTCCTCTGATGAAGTTAGATCATCAGTAAAGCGAACGAAAGCGCTCAACAAATAACAGTTCTGGCTCAGCGCCTATTCATTTTTTTTTTTTGCTTTTAACAGTTCGGAAGTTTTCAGTAGTGTAATAAATATATACACACACATATATATATATATATATATATATATATATATATATATATATATATATATATATATATATATATATACATACATATATATATATATATACACATATATATATATATACACATACATATATACACATATATATATATATATATATATATATATATACATATATACACATACATATATATATATACACATATATACATATATATATATATATATATATATATATATATATATATATATATATATATATATATATATATATATATATATATATATATATACACACACAAAACATGTACACCAAATAAAAAACAAAAAAGAAATACTTCTTGCACAAAGCAAAAACACCAGCCAAAAGCAATCAGAATTTGCACTCTCATTCAGATATCCAAGAACTCCATCCAAAATGCTTAATTACAAAAGGTGACACCTTTTTGTAATATATACATAATTTATACACATATGTACAAGATATATATATATATATATATATATATATATATATATATATATATATATATATATATATATATATATATACATACACACACACACTTTCACACAAGTTATATATGTATATTATACAACTATATATGTACATTATATAACTATAGTTATGACTGTATATAATATATTATATTTATTATATACAATACTGAAAACACGATCACAAGCAAAAGTGGATGGACATAATGGAGGAACTGTGGTTTGAACGAGTACTTTCGTTCCTTTTATTATTTCAAGAACTTGGTCAGAAAAATATAATTTGAAATTGACCAATCAAAAGCACAACTGCATCACTTCCTTATTCGTTCCACTTTAGTGCACATGCATTTAAATTGTCATTGCAGCTGGGTGGTGTGCCAGTATTTAAAAACTAACACTTTAATTCTAGACAGACTGTACATTATATACAGACAGGTGAGCAACAAGTACTAGGGGAATTTATGACCGTACCTAGCTTGCAGGTATCTGCTAACTTGGTCAGCCATAGCCTACTGGTTTTGTTTAAGTATATCCCAAATAACAGAGGCTCCAAGACCGAACCCTGGGGTACGCTACTCATTACGGGTCTACTGCATGAACATTTTGTTTGCTATTTCCTGTCATATTTTTACTGGTACTTGGTATACACTACCAAAAACCTAATTTCTATACATCAGACTCGCACTCACTGGTTAGCTAGAAAACAGACCTAGAATCTTCTAGTCTACATTACAATGAAAGGGAAACATTCACGTTAACAAAAATGGCTGAAATGTTTAAAGCTACAAAGTTAACAGCTATCCTTGTTTATTAGCTAGAGTTAAAATCTAAGCTAATACAATTCTTTCCTATTACAACCATTTGTTTTCAACAATTAGTGATGTATTTAACTGTGGCTGGAATTTGAAACATCAATGACTTATCCAGCTTCATCTGCATCATATGTTCAATGATTTTTCACTTCACTCAGAAGTTAGTGAATTATTTTCTGTGGTCAATACATACTTTTCAGGAGACATGGTCATCTTGTCTTTACATCTCCACCTTGTGAAAGCATATAAGCAAATGATAATTTTTGAGCTTATACATTTCTACATGTCCCTCTTGTAATACTGTTTCACCACATCTACAGCTGATTTAAGTTGATCTAGGATGCTTACCTTGTGACAACAGAAATGTGAATTCAGGTCAAAACAGCTTTTATCAAAGAATTTACTCTTGCACATTTAATTCCACCTTTGCAATAATGTTTTGAATGATTTAGTCTGACCTTACTAAGAGGTATAACTTAACATTCTGCTGTTTTTAAAACTCAAATTATTTTCTATGCAACAAGAATGTTGTACTAGTGTTAAACATGTAATCCACTATTTTTCTATTAACAGTTTGTAAAAATAATATTTTACCAAAATTCTGATTACTCTTGCTTTCTCTTCAGTGGAAATGCAATAAATCCAAATATTTTACACATTCTGTACATCTAGGAGCCCATTTAGACAGAGAATACCTCTTTTCCATTGCATGTTCCAAAACATACTAAACATTCTGATTTATCGTCTTTTAAAATAAATTTTTTTTTTAACACACTGCAGATGTTTGAAATATGCCCATTACCATTAACTTTAACACACGCATTGCGGTAATGGGCATGTACACAAATCTTGTACATGCATTTTTGCAATTAAATTCTTTAATTCATTAAACTCTGTGGTTCATTGAAAAAAACATTAACCCATGGAAATAATTTATGATGTTTTCAGTATTAAAATGTTATACATAATTAATCTCAAAGATACCTGCATAAACCTTAGGCCATCTCTAATATAATGGGGGTAGGGGTATAGGTAAATGTCTGTGCATGTGTATATGCGGCAGAGTACATTTATAATTACTTGTGTACAATATGCATGCCTTTTACTGTCTAAAAGCTCAGACAGCATTAGTTTTCATGCAATATGTATGTTTTCTCCAATGCTTGATCACACCTTTTATACTTTGGGACTGAAATCTTATCAAGACAACAGCAGAACATGTTAAGATCCACAATGCAACTTTTACAAAGTGTGAATATTTAATTTTGACATCCTGTAATGTGACAACCACCCATGAGAATAATCTTTTAAGATCAAGAAAATGTACAGGCAATTTATATCTATGGCATTTGGCACATCACCCAGATCTGGAAATTACACATTAATGACCAGTGAAACTAAAGAAAAACTCGTTAGCTTAAACATTTACTTTGTGGAATTAAGACCTTCATTATTACAATCCAAGTCTTGAAAAGTTCTCTCTCTGCATTCCTATTCTCTTCTCCATTGCTTCAAAATGTAGCCCAAGTGTGGGTAACAGGAACATCTGTGGTGCATTTCAAACATACATTTCCTGTCTGAATCTTTGAATTATACCTGAAAATCAATGGAAAGTTCTCTTGCCTGTGTCTGTTCAGAGCTTTAGGATTTAAGGCACACACAAAAACTGCAGAACAGCTTTTCTGCAGACAAATGGTGCCCGAATAAATTTCAGCCTTAATTTACCTGGGAGTTCAAGTGCTGAAAAACACAGTCAGGCAGAACAGTCCAACTTACATTTTCAGTCTTCCTTGGGCAGCCAAAAAAGAAAAAGGAATCATGTAATTAAACTCATGTGCCCTACTGCTAAGAGACTTCACCAGTTCATGGCTAAATTCTGTACTGCACGACAGTACAACAAAATTTTCCTTTGCCTTAACAGCTGCAATGGCATTGTCTCCAGTCTTTTAATGAGATTCAGAGTATCTAGAGAATTTACATTCAGCCTGTGTGTTATGCCAACCGAAATTAAGGTTCAGTTAAGTACTTCCTGTATCTTTTTCTCTTTTGCTCCCACTGTTTGGCTGAGATCGATTTGCCACACAATGTCATAAATGCTCTCCAAGACTGAAAAGCATTACATTCAACTTTTTTTTTTTTTTTTTTTTTTTAACCTTGGAGAAATTCTCTGAAAACATGGTACCTGTACTGCAGCTTCATATTTTCAACATGCATCCCTTTGCACGTTGACCTCTTGTTGCTCTAGCCTCGCTCCATCATTTCAACACAAAATGTTTCAGGGTCTCTCTGTTTTTGTTAGTTTTAAGATTTGGGATCCCATTTTTCCATCATGTTTTTAATCACTGCTTTCTCTGGAGGTGCTCTGGTCGATTTCCATGGCCAGTCCTTCAATAAAGGAATGCTTTACTATTGCATCCCTGAGGTCCTGTGGGCGCCGCCAAATGTTAAGAAATTTGCTCCTCCTCTTATAAACATGTCAGTGTAAAACCACTAAGTCATTGAAAGCAATTTGGAAAAACATTTGAATAGATAGCAGCTCATCTGGCTACAATAATTATAAGCATATTAGCCCATCCTCACACAGCAGAACCACAGAATTAAATACATACACCAAGTCTTTCTGAACATTCCTTCGGATTTCAGTTTTAGACTGGAAATAGAAACATACAGCCATTTAGACACAGTCAGCATATTTCTCATACTCTGCACTCTCATGACTTCATTCTCCATTAAACAAAGCTGTATTCGATGCAAGGCCCATAGCAAAATTCAGTGCAAGACCTGTAACAAAAGGCCAAGCTACAGACACATTTAAGTTTCTAACAGCTTCACTAAAGCATTCAACCCTTCCCTATTTTATATAGTATGGGGGTTTATCTAGCTTGCAGTATAAAACATGGTTCTGATCTGTAATGCAAAAAAAACTGTCAGTTGTAATGTTAGGTGGATCACAGAGGGCTGAGGGTAGAACCATCAGTTAAAGGGATTGAAAGTAATGAACATCTACATATTGCAATTTTGCCATTTTCTTTTCTGTCTGGACATTGTATGCTTATACAACCATTAGCAGGTGAGCAATATCAAGGTAAAAATACTAGCTATACATGAACTTACAACTTAACAAGGGTTAGTCATTTTTTTTCATGATTGGGAATATTCCTAAAAGTATAAATAGCAAACAAGTTAATTTGCAAAAATAGAATACTGCAAAGTATAACGAGACAAAGCCCATTTCTTCACTAATGGCAGCCATGCTGAATTAGTTGGTAAGCAGCCTGAAGGAGGGTAAAGAAACCAAAGGTAGGATGGCAGGAGAAAAATCAGAAATGTGATTCATATGGGGGTGGCTGGGTGAATTGGTTACCTAGCCAGGGTTATGAACGGGAACAAAATTGCTTTCTAGGAAATGAGAAAGCATGCACAGAAAGGAGATTACTATAGTAACCCAGTTAAGAAAGAGGAAACAATGTATTCTTGAGAGATGCAAGTAAAAACAGAAGCAACTCAGCAGGTTGAGAAGAGTAAAATGGATGAATAGAAAATTATGGATATTTGTTCCAGGGAGGGAGGGCAAGATTTTAAGATGTTTATACTACATTTAGTTCAAGCATTTATATGATCCAATGAAAATGATTTGGAACAATTTAGGGAATTCTACAATGAGTTGTATCTGGGAAGCAAAGATCCCATGGGTGGAATGGTGGGAAGACGTTACCAGCAGAAGGGGGAAAATTAGCAGTATTGAACCTACAACTGTATTTCATGGCTCCCCAATTAAGGATGGTATATTTACAGAATGTTTGAAATGACATTTAGGAAAGGAGGGTTTATACAGAATGCAAGGTTTGAATTTGTGGTCTCATGAATTGTCTATGGGATAGAATAAGTAGCAACTGAGGCAAGTTTATGGAAATGGATCGAATGCTTTTCTGGTATGAGAGGTGTGGCCCATTGGACTAAGTAGATTAGGGTTAGCAATTAATATCTCCAAGGAAAAGATGGTGGGATACAGAGGAAGGTACAATTGAGAATACACAGGAGGATGGAATGGGATAAATTTCTGGAGAAAACAAGCTGAATAATATGGACTTTTTTTTTTTTAAATATAGAGAACTTGTGTAAAATCCTGAAGACTATATCAAGACAAAAGAACCACAAACAAGTTACACCTCCACCACAAATAAGACAATTCTGGATCTGCCAATGCCTTCTCTAGCTTAATTGCGAGTATCCTATATGTTTTTGTTTGGTGGAGATTTCTCTCCCTGCTGGGCCTCCTCTGAAATGCACATGCTCAGTCGGACTATCCTGACCAACAAATCTCAAATAAAATAAATCTATTCATACCTATAGTTACAACTTAACTCCTGAAAATGTTTTTGTACAACAAATACTTGATGTACTGTTTGGGAAAACAAATATTTTGATTTCTTTTTTGTACAAGGAACCTTTTGTATCCGTATTCTTCTCCGCCAGTATATAGAATTAATAGATTTGTTACCATGTCCAGATTCTTAAAAGATTGGTCCATTTACATACTTCACACAATCTTACTTCTACACTGACCGTTACATGATCTTGTACATACTATAATCTTATTGTTTTGTAATTTTATTTACTCCACTTGTACTGTCATGTGGAGCTTTTCTCCTCAGGCATCCACTAAAATTGAGTTATGCCCAATCGGGACTATCCTGGTCAATGAATGTAAAACAAGAGGACAGGGAAGCAAGGAGAAAATGACTTGTGATACCTGAACTAGTTCAACTGCTGATCAACACAAGATCAGAAGAGGAAAACAAGAGACTAATTAGTAGATTATATAAAGCAATACTGGAAAACGTAGGAGTAAGGGAATACAGGTTTGGCAAACAGAGACAAGGGAGGAAATTACAAATTAAATATGGAGAGAAGAGTGCAGGGCTGCAACGAGAGACCAAATGAAAAATTTACAATATTTGTATGACATTCCTACAAGCATTTCTATACACCTAAATCGCTAGCCAAATGTTTCATGGTTAAGTCTAGCGTATTAGAGATTATTTTGGGGGGGGGGGGTAAACTGGGGACACCGACAGGAACTACAAATCTTTAATTTGGAGATCATGACAAGTGAAATTTACAAGATGTTTTACTTGAGCAGAGCAAGTAGTGTACAGGAAGATGTACATTGTTTAAATATAGTTACTTAGTAGTGGCGAAAAAGGAAACAAAGAATTAGAAATAAAGGATGCAATTAGACAAGGTGATTAGTTTAATGGATAGGATAAAGGAAATGGAAGCCTCTAACAGACTGGGGAAGCTACATGTAATTGACTTCCTGGGGGTTACTACAGACATCAAAAATAAAAGGGGAAAGAGGGACAGGGGAGAAACTGTTTGAAAGGTTGCAGGAATAAGATTAGACCAGGATCTCAGGGACGGGGGTTAATCAGTACTGAGGAACAGTAGTGGGTAGCACAAGACTACTGAAAATGGTCATGATTTTTAAGGAAAAAAACATGTCATTTTAGATTTTGCATAAACATATATGCCATCCTCGACTTAAGGTTAAGCCTGAAGTACAAGATAAAATGTTAGAAACTAGAAAAATGAAGACAGCACTGATATTGCAAGACTGGGATTGAATAAAAGCAAAAAGCAATCAAGTATGGAAAATTATTTATTGAATTCTACCTTTACAAAGGATGATGCCAAAATATGAACACAAAATGACTGATTTTAACAATTGGCTTAGTTTCTCATGCTACTCCAGTGGGATCCACTATGTGTCAGCATGGGAGGACATGGTCAACAGATCGCATTGCTTTATTAAGGATGGACTGCACCTGTTGCACCCCCCCCCCCCCCAAGGCTTTTGAATATTGGCTAAAACAGTCTACCCATTTAGAGCCTTTTCAGGCAATGGCAAGAAGAAAACTACCAACAGTGAAAAGTCGTCTCTAAGAAACCTTAAGGCATTACCTGCTAGGAAAGGTGAGAAGTGAAAAATGTTAGTTCATGCATTTCATTTGTAATATGACATCTTAAATGTCCTTTAGTATATATTGGTCAATTTGCTTTGTCGAATATTAGCAATGCTGACAAGTGTTAAAAAAATTGTTCTGAGCAGAAAGTTCTATTATGGAATTTGGAACGTGTCTAATATGGAAAGTTAAGCAGTCATATCTTTATTAGCAAAATTAATACCATTAATGTTCCATTTTCGTGTCAGTTTTAGGATTATGCTGTCCTTAATGAAAAAAATATATAAAAAAAAGTGTTCATAGGTTGGTACTAGGCTATTGGCCCTAGGGCCTATACAAGCCCAGCCATAACAGTTCCCTGGCTATTTCTTCCCACACTATTTACTTCCCTGGACCCCTGTCTAGCAGGGCGACTGACATGATCCCTGGGGCGAATTTCCTCTCTCCCATCCAATCAAAGTTCCTTTTGAATAGGACCAAAGAGGTGTTCTGCTTGACATGTATGGGCAGTCAACTCCAGAGTCTGGGGAGTCTCTGGGTCAGGAACCTATTCTTCCAGCATCTTTTGTTTATTGTGATAAGGTTTAGATCCTTGCAGCATGTGGCTCTGAGGGATTGGGATTTAATTGTAACATGTCCCAACAGTTCTGGGTTTGACATGGCCTTGTATGTTAAGCAGAGATATCCTTGGAGTAGACTATATGCAACTGAGTATAGATGGAGTTTAAGGCGGTCAGCATAGGGCACCTGCTTTAGGCGGTCAGCATAGGGCATCTGCTTTAGGCCTGGGATTCTTTTAGTGAGGTATTCATGGCCTTTCTAGTTGTTGCAGATGTCTTGAGAGGTACATACTAAATGGGGTGTTGTTGGTCTAATGAGGGAAGAGTACAGTGGGACAATGACCTCCTTTTTTCTGGATGAAAAGCCCTTCGTGATTAGGTGTGCCACATAGGATTTCCTGACTGTTGTGGCAATGTGGTTATTGACGGTGAAACCCCTGTCCACCTGTGTCCCCAAGTCTCTTATCACACTTCTGGTGTTTAGGTGTACTGCCACCTATGTGGTAATTCATGGGTACACTTTTTTTCCCCAAAGGGGATAACTATACATTTCTTTGCATTGAGCTTCTGGCACCAAGCATCTGTTTCTGTAAGGTCCTTTTGCAGAGTATCCACATTATTTGGGGATTCAATAATGGCTCCCAGTTTGCAGTCATCTGCAAACTTTGTTAGCCAGAGTCCCTTAGTGTTGGCCTGTACTTCAGAGAAGTAGATGCCAAACGAGAGGTCCCAGGACTGAACCCTGAGGCACTCCACTTGTCTGGAGCTGGATTTGGAGTCAGCTACTTTTACAGTGTGGGTTCAGTCAGTAAGCCAGTCGGCAAACCATCGAGTGACGTAGGGATTAATGCCCAGCTTAGTAAGTTCATCTATGATTCCAGTGTGGGGGATGGTGTCAAAGGCCTTGACGAGGTCCTTGCCCTCATCCACGGCTCTGGAGACGGATTCGAAGAAGTCAATCAGGTTTATTCTTGTAACTTGGGGAGACAGGCTCCTTATTTCCTAGTCTCCTACATGTGTGTATTTCTGTGCAATAAAAAAAAAAAGATTATCTGCTGAACTGTCTAATGTGAAAGTTTTTTAGTACCTTAACACTGCTCAATACTAGAAGTCTAAAAAAAATTCTACACCCTTCATGCCCTCCTCACTCTGGAGAATGCAGACATCTGTGCAGTGACCAAGACTTTATTTAAAGCCTTATAAAGTACTCTAGCAGTGCAAGGCTGCATAGCCTTCCATGCATTTAGACCAGCTACACAGACTTGGGCCAAAGGTGGAGGAGTTTATCTATGTTGGCAACAAACATACCTTGTGGTTAGTTAAAACAGGATAATACCATGTAGATCATCCTCATGCAAGTCACCACAGACGTCATTTATGAAAACATGGCTAACTGCAGGTCACCCTCTATGCTACTCTAGTATCATGACTTACTCAAGCCTACTAGAGGTACTCACCATCCAACCCTATTCATGGGTTAGTGACCAACCCCTCTCTATCCAGTGAAACCTACACTGCCTCAAACTAGTCACGATGCTTCCTGGACTAACACAAACACTTGAATACACAGTGCACCTGCACACTCTACCCAGAGTATCAAACATACTGGGCCTGGTACTCAACATTTGATAGTGTGTCAAGTCTTCAAAGTTTTATGATTGGACCTCACTAATGAAGTAAAAATCAACTTGGAAAATCTAAGTAAACCAGTAAAAACTATTGAGAAAAAACTACATCCTATTAAGTGACAGTTTGTAGAATTTAAGGCTCCCACTAACCCAGAGACCACAGCCACCTATACAGAATTATTCAGAGCTCCTATACAAACATGTGAATGGCTGCATAGAGGCTGCCGTACCTACCACAAGTAAACCCATAACCCTAAAAAAACCTACTGGTGGAATCCTCAGAGGGAATATAATAAAAGAAAATTCATGGCAAAAATCAGGAAGAGCAACTCCCGTAGACACAAATGCTTTTTCTGACCTCTTAGTTTCTGGCTTAGTTGTGCAAGTCCAATAAGGACAAATACAAGGTCAGCATAGCTTAAAAGTTAAAGAAAATCACAAGGCCTTCCTTCAGCTATGTATTGAACTGAGCAGTATCATCTTCACTGGTCAGGTGACACAGCCAATCTACTGGATGATAAATTCAGCTCAGATCTCACACCCCCACTCCTCCTCAGCTCCAGCAGGTATAATTTCCTCCAACATACTACCCCCGATTATTAACAGTGACCAAGTGCTGGCAGCACTCCCAGGCATATCAAACTGGAAGGTTCACAGAGGTCCCTCACTAAAAGAGTGCAGGGCACAAGTAATATGTCCTATACAGATCACCTCACAGCCCTATCCCTGTATCTTTGTCTCCTACAGGCTTTTGAGGGAGATCTATGCCTACCATACAGGGCATTGTCAGACCCCACTCTGATGGACCTCCTGCCTAGCTACAAAACAAACAATAACAGAATTACTCATTCTAAAGGCTTAAACCTTGCCTGTGATATAAATAGGACCTGCCGGAGAGATAAGTATGTATCCCAGAAACTACCCAGTCTATGGTACAGGCTCCCCATCCATGTAAAGCAGAGTTCCTCCCTAACCCAATTCAAGTGCAATTTGGACAACTGGATGGGAAACCAGAAATTCATCCCTGGTTTGGCATCTGTCTCCAATGCAAACAAGTAACCTGTAAATGGTTCATCTCCCAGGCCCATGCTTACACCTATCAAGGGTATCAGAACTAGTCAGAGATTTGGGATGCATGGTTAGGCTTAAAAAGGCCCTTGTTGTTAGCCTAGTAAACACCTATGAACCATGGTTTCCAGCATCAATGCTGGTTACTTCCTGAATGGTCTAAAATGGCCCATTAGGACAACTTGAAGCACCCCAATTATATCCTTGAAAGACAGTTTCAAGTGAACAGAGGACTGAATAAGTTATTCCACCTCCACAATGGCAGACCACCAAGTGACCCAGGGAACAACAGTCTAAAAAGCCTAAAATGCAAAGCCATGAATCTATAAACAAGGACATTGGCAACCTACACAAACTGGACCCATCCCAGTTTGGTTTTAAGGGAAGGTCATGCCTACTTAACCTGTAGACTTCTTTGAGAGGGTTACCAATGCAATGTACAAGGTAAAAAAAAATTGCATATTGCGCATCTTGACCTAGCCAAGGAATTAGATACAATACCTCATCTAGGCAGAGATTGCTTCCCTGTCAATGTTTGATATCAAAGTATAGCCAAAGAGAAAGAACTAAGGGGGATCCTTAAGTGAAGTATCTGCACTGGTAGAGTTTTTAGTAGAATGTAGAACAGAAGCTGCTGTTATAAAGGAATAATTAGAGCATGTGAAGGCTGCCAGCCTAGCTAGACAGAATTTTGTAGATAAGTGTCATTTGTAAATATTAATACAAGCCACAGGCTTCTCCTCTTAAATGCAAGACACTTGTGTTAAATGTTGAACGTCACAAAATATAACAGTGCACTCTGCTGGAAGAAAGCTGATAAATCAAGCATTGTATGACTTTGATCTCAAACTCGGAGCCTTGATCTCTGGACCAGCAGATTCTATTATTTTGAGACCAGACAAGCGCTAGAATTTACATACATGTCTAATTGCTGTGGTTTCCTGACCAAGTGCAAGATCAAAGATATCTTAAACTCAAGTTTGTTAGCTTGGGTACCACAGAAAAATGTAATCGAAAATGAGTCAGCAGTGATGTATTATCAATTTAAAACACTATCTCAAAAAGGGAGAGAGCATTTTGGATTGTCTAAAGACAACTGGCCAGTACTCTGCTTGTGTGCTATATGCAAGTTTATTTAGAACTGTGACTGCTCTTAGGAAAAGATAGAAAACAGTACGTTTAGTCTGGCTGTTTTCTATGTTTACGTCAGAACTATTCTACAGTATTATTTTAAGCATTTTCCTGTGATGTCTCAACTCTTGACTAGCATTGTGTAGTAAGAAGTATTGCCTTGTGTTATTATTGGTTAAATATTTTTAAATCTTTCAACTATGGCTGTTTTGCCTAGAGATAATTTAAGCTAGAGTACATTGCATGTGTGTAGTGATACTGTACAAAACCACTCCAATAAGCCTTAAAACGTTCTGGTCACACTAATTGGATAATATTGCACAGTAATAAATGGACACCCTTTGGTAAGGGCCTTTTTAGTAGCAGATGATAGTGGTTGGTGGCAGCCGGTACTACCTTCTAGACTGGCAGGAAGGGGCAATACTAGAGAACCTGTGCCAGCCTTCCCCAGGAGTGTCTGTCTGTATACAACTCTTATCTTAAAGTGTGTGTCAGCTACTTGGGCATGGACACAAAGCACTGGTTGAACAGAGGGTGCTGGAGGTTTTAGCTTGACCACTAGGCTGAGATCTGGACCCTACAGCTGTGCCACTGGGGAGTCTTATTGAGGATCTGGAGAGAAAGGGAGAAACCACCCAGTGACTGACTGATCTGTGTGTGCTCTTAAGGGACATTGTACTTTAGTGTATTTTCTATCCCCCCAATGTGCATGCCCATCATTGGTGTAAGTGGGGAGGACTGAGGCCCCTTGATTACTGGGCCAGTGCACACGCATCACATATTGTTTGGCAGTGGTGGGATTTCCACACCACATATTAATTGGTTGGCAATTGGCTTGTAATGGTGTGGATAGTGAATTCCAGCAGCTCGTCTACAGTGATCACTGAATGTTTTTGTACTCTGAATCAGCCATGCAGTGAATATTCAGAGTTCAGATCACAGTTTTATTAGCTTAGCCAGTCAGGGAGAGCAGGGGCAAGCATGTCAGCAGGAGTATTGCAAGCTTTCAAGGAGCCAGTTGATTGACATATGCCAGGCTAAGGGACTGGTGCATGGAAACCTGACTAAACCGGACAGGATTGCAGCTTTGGTCACAGCTGCATCAGAAAATAGCAATCAGGAGGGCAGATCAGACTGGCCATGGAGATGTACAACACACAGAATGGACAGCTCAACCTTTCTGCAGAGGATTTAAAAATCTATCTGGAGCCAAAAAGACTTGAGTTGGAGGCCAGGCGTTTGGGAACGGAAGCAGCAGAGACTGAGATGTCTACAGGCTGAGGAGAATGATAAACTACTACTCCTGGAAGCTGAGAAGGAAAGGGAGAGGCAGCATGAAAAGGAGATGCTGACTTCGCCACAATCATGGAGGTAATGGGAAAGGGAGTTACTGGACCCCAGAAGCATAAAAGGTCAGTAAATTTCTTCCGCAGTTTACAGAAGGGGAAAATTTTGATAGTTTCATTCATAGGTTTAAGAGGGTATGTAAACAGTATGATGTTGACCAAAGGCTCAGGGTACAGTTCCCGGGCCCCCTTACTCCATGGTAAAGCTGTAACTGTGTTGTCTAAACTAAGTTTTTTTTTTTTTTTCCTGAGCATAGACACAAGGCAGATTAAAAAGTGTGTGTGAATATGTTGCTGAACTGAGCACTTATTTTCATAGGTGGGTGAGTGGATGTCAGGTCACCACTTTTGAAGGGCTGCAGACCTTTTGGTGAGGGAACAAGCCCTTAGCACTTTGCCCGAGTACATCAGGATCTGGTTAGCTGATAGACAATGTGTTACTTCAGATGAGTTGGGGAAGAAGAGAGACCTATACCTAGCAAAAAGGACATCCCTACACAGGAAAGGGACCCCCAGTACTGCTCATGGGTCTAAAGTAACCCAGAGTGGGCAGCCCAAACTGCCCCAACAGAATATGCCAGTAGCAGGGGAAGCCACTAGTCCAGGTCATGTGGCATACAGAGGTTCATGGAGGCAAAGTGGGGAACAAAAGGCAAGAGCCAGTAAGTGGGAAAGAAAATGCCAATAGTAGGTTGTCTGGAGACAAGGGTACCGGACTACTATCCTGCAGATGTCCTTATAGGGAAGGATTTGGGTGAGGCAGTCCCATGCGTTAATGCAGTCACACGCAGTCAGGCTTAGAGACAAGCATGTGGGTCGGGTAAGCCTGGAGGAGACCCAGACAGACCGCATACTTGCAGCCAGAACTGGTGAGGTGATTACTTCAGGGAGGGAGCTACTCTGTAGCAGTGAGACTAAAGGCGAGCCACAGCTGCTTGTGGGCATTGATGTTCCCTTGGACAAAGTGACTGCAAAGGTAGAGGCAAATAGTAGTACCCAGAGGATGCCAGACTTCCTGTGGAAGGGGAGCAGGGAAGGGATACAAAGAGAGCAGAGACAGGCTCAGCTCTCAGACCTGACATTGCAAGGCCTGAGGCAGGTAACTAGTGAGGCACCTTCTCAAGGGAAGGGGGAATCTGTATACTAGGACAAAGGGTTACTTGTACAGAGTGGACCCCTGAGGGAGGGCTAGAAGGTGAGAGGATACAGCAGTTGGTTGTGCCTAGAGCCTACCATCTGGCACTTTGTCATAGTCCATGATATTCCCTTTGCAGGCCATATGGGCATTAACTGTACAAAGAGACCATTATGCAGAACTTTTATTGGCCTGGAATTTTCAGAGATGTAACAGGGTACTGCAGGACCTGTGAGTAGTGCCAAAAGGTAAGCAAGACAGGAGACAAGGTGAGAGCTCCTTGGATGCCTTTGCCTGTGATTGAGGAGACATTTCAGAGACAGTAGCTATGGATATTGTGGGGCCTCTGAGTACCCCAAGTTCCACAGGGAAAAAGTATATCCTAATAGTATTAGATTATGCTACAAGATACCCTGTTGCAGTATCTTTGTCCTCCATAGAGGCAGAAAAGTTGGCAAATGCTTTGTTAGACATTTTCAGCATGGTAGGTTTCCCAAAAGAAATACTGACTGACAGAGGTGCCAGTTTCATATCAGAACTGCTGGCTTGTCTGTGGAAGTACTGTGAAGACCACCCCCAGACTAATCGTCTTGTGGAGAGGTTAAACTCTACAATCAAGTCCATGGTACGGGCATTTGCACACCAGTTTAAGAGGGAGTGGGACAAATATTTGCCCTGTTTGCTTACAGAAGTTCCCCAAGAATCCACAGGTTTTTCACCCTTTGAGTTGCTGTATGGGCATATGGTGAGGAGACCTCTAGATTTAATTTGTGATGAGTGGGGAAGGCGAGTATGAATCCCACAAGGAGTCTGTTGTGGCATATGTCCTAATCCTCAGGGCAGGTCTCAGGGAACTCATGGGCTTGGCCCAGGAGAACTTGGCAGAAGCCCAACAGAAAAAGGTCTGGTATGACAGGAATGCTCAAGATGGAGAGTATGCTGTAGGGCAGCAGGTAATGGTTCTCATTCCTGTCAGACACAACAAGCTGCAAGCAGCTTGGGAGGGACCCTACAAGGTGGCAAGAAAGGTAAGCGATAACTACATGGTAGAACTGCTAGGCAGGGGCACAAATTGTACCATGTTAACATGATGAAACCTTACCATGATAGGCAGGCCCTTGTGCTGAGTATTTACAGTGAACTGCAGGAATCATCCGAGGGAGATCTGGTCACCGATATCAGTGAGGCTCTGACTGACCTTAGTGGAAGAGGTAGCAATGTCCCAGCAGCTATCTCCTACCCAGGTTCGAGAAATACGAGCAGTGTTATAGGAGTTTGGGGACATGTTCACTAGGAAACCAGGGTGTACCCACCTGGTGCAACACCAGGTGGATACATGACCCCAAAGGCCTTTTAGGCAGGCCCCTTATAGGGTGCTTGAGAGAGTCAGACTCAGAGGAGATACAGGAGATGTTGGAAGTAAGGGTAATTCAAGAGTCAGTCCCTGGGCCTCCCCAGTGGTGCTGGTGCCAAAGAAGGATGGCAGCACCAGGCTCTGCGTGGACTACAGGAAATTAAACAGATGCTTACCCCATGCCTAGGGCAGATGAGGCCTTAGAGCAGCTGGCTGGAGCAAAGTATTTTACCACCATTGACCTTACCAAGGGTTACTGACAGGTGCCCTTGACCCCAGTGTTAGAGATGTCAGCCTTTTGTGACTCCTTTTGGCTTGCATGGGTTCACAAGGATGCCCTTTGGGATGAAAAATGCTCCAGTGACTTTCCAGAGGCTGGTAGATCATATCAGAGCAGGAGCAGAAGGGTTTGCCCTTGTTTACCTAGATATTAGTATCTACAGCCATTCCTGGCAAGAGCACCTTCAGCATGTCAGAGAGGTATTGGGCAGTCTAGAGGGCAGGGTTGACCATTAA
>NC_056739.1:721983974-722141474 GCF_019279795.1 Protopterus annectens
AAAGACAAGATGATCAGCTTTAACAATTGGCTCAAGTACTGGTGTCATTCTAAGGGGATCCAATGTCAGTCTGCCTGGGATGACATGTTGGACAAGCCACGCTGCTTCGCAAGGGATGGCTTACACCTGTCACCACTGGGCTTCCGGATATTGGCCAAGGCTCTTGCCACCCCCATAGTGCCTTTAGGCAAGGCTCAAAAGACAAACAAACCTCCTTAGAAAACAAAAACGGAACAAAAACTAAGGGTAATGCTGCTCAACGCCAGAAGTCCAAATCTCAAGATGCAGACACTTTATGCACTCCTCAGCATGGAGAATAGACGTCTGTGCAGTAACTGAAACCTGGTTCAAGGCTCCGGAGAGCACCCCAGTGCTACCAGGCTATACCTCGTATCATGCTTTTCAGCCCCAAAACCCGGGCCGAACCACAAAGGGAAGGGGAGTGTCCATATTCATCAAGGACACCCACACCTCCAGGTTAGTAGCAACACATGAAGCATCAGAGACCATACAGGTGCAACTAACCACAGGCAAAACTGCTATACAACTGGTAGCATGTTACAGACCACCCTCCCAATCTCAAGAACCCCACTCAGCCTTCCTGAAGACATTGGAGGATATGAATGCATCACAAAATACCATCATACTAGGAGACTTCAAATACCCAAACATAGATTGGGTACATTATTCTAGCCCCAATACCCTAGCCCAAAGGTTCCTGAAATTCAAATGCACTGGAACTAGTCACCTCTCCCACTAGGGGAGATAATATACTAGACCTGATCATCACAAACATGGGGACAAAATGTTCCACACCGGAAGTATACCCCTCACTAGTGAGATCTGACCACAAACTAATCACCCTGGATATACATATCCCACCTCCACCCCACCCCCAGCACAAAAGACCACAGTGAAAAACTTCTCAAAAGCAGACTTCACTCTAAGACTGAGATGGTATCCTTTAAGCCCACTGTGCCAGTGGATACCACATCCCACGATGCCGAATCCTTCACAAATGCTTTCTATGGACATCTCCAAGAATGCATGGATCATGCAATCCCAAACAAATCCAAAGTCCCTCTCCACCAAAGGTAAGCGTCCTGTCTGGTGGACCTCAGCCATAAATAAAATTGTATAACAAAAGGAAGCTACTGCACGTCAGAGCAAAATCCCATGAAGGGAAGACATCTCTGATCAACATTAGCAGAAAACTACGTTCTCTCAAAAACATCCAAGGCCAACTTTGAGAGAAAAATCGCTAAGGACACTAAAGATAACCACAAAGCCTTCTTCAGCTATGTTAGAAACCTGGGCGGAAACCCTCAGATATGCTCAGAGTTGGTTCACAACAAAATACACTGAACCCACAGATATTGCCAACATTCTGGCTGACAGGTTCAGTGCAAATTTCTCCCCTCCTTCACCCCCAAAAGAAGAAATACTTATCCCAGCTGAATGTAATCTCCCTGTCATCTCAGATGTCCAAGTGAGAACTGCCCTAAACAAAGCAAAAAACACATCAATGGGACCTGACAGTATCCTGGGTTGCATGTTACGTGAACTCCAAGAGGAGCTAAACCCACACATAAAAATGCTATTTAACCTTAGCCTTACTTTGGTATATGTACCTGAACACTGGCGTACAGCAACAGTGGTCCCACTCCACAAGGGGGGTGCCTCTACAGACCCTGGAAACTACCGCCCCATAAGCTTAACCAGCCTGGTCTGCAAAGCTATGGAAAGAATCATTATGGAACTCGTAAACAGAAACATAGGGGACCTACAGACACTTGACCCCACCCAGTTTGGCTTTGTAAAGGGCAGATCCTGCCTTCTAAACCTGGTTGACTTTTTCGAAACAGTCACTAGAGCCATTGATGAGGGCAAAGCAGTCCATACAGCATGCCTGGACTTGGCTAAGGCCTTCGACACAATACCCCACTCAGGCATCATAGATAAGCTCAACAGCTTAAAAGTAAAGCCTTATGTCACTAGATGGGTTGCAAACTGGCTAAAGGACAGAACCCATAAAGTTAAAATCGCTGGAGCAATGTCAGACTCAAAGCCAGTCACAAGTGGTGTCCCACAGGGATCTGTCCTGGGACCCCTCTTGTTCGGCATTTATTTCTCAGATGTTAAAGCAAACATGGGAGGGCTGTGGCTGACAAAGTTCGCAGATGACTGCAAACCAGGTGCCATAGTGGATACACCAGCAGACACACACATCCTACTAAAAGGCCTCACAGAAACGGACAACTGGTGCCGGAGTCACGGCCTTAAACTAAATGCCAAAAAATGTATAGTCATCCCCTTTGGGAAAAACAAAGTACACACAAATTATCACAGACAGCAACCCACTGAGTACGGAAAAAGTATCAGAGACCTAGGGACCCAAGTCAACAGCGACCTCTCATTTGACACCCACGTTGCCAAAGTGGTTAGAAAAACATTCTACCTTGCATACCTCATCATGAAGGGATTCACATCCAGATCCAAGGATGTCATTGTACCCCTATATTCCTCCCTCAGACCCATGATTGAGTACAGTGCCCCATTTGGTATGTACCTCTCCTGGCATTTGCAACAGCTGGAGAGACCAAAAAAGTACCTCACCAAGAGGATCAAGGGTCTCCAACATGTGTCTTATTCTGCCAGACTAAAGAAACTTCAGCTCTATTCAGTAGCATACCGCCTGCTCAGAGGTGATCTCTGCCTGACGTACAAGGCCATGTCCAATCAGGATCTGATGGACATGCTCCACCTCAAAAAATCCAAATCCATCAGGACCATGAAAGCTAAAGACTTAAACCTTGGCACAAGTAGGAATAGGACATGCTGGAGGGATAGATTCATAACCCAGAGGCTTCCCATGCTTTGGAACAAGATCCCAGTTCGTATTAGGCAGAGCCCCTCACTGACTCTCAAAGAGAAATCTTGATGAGTGGATGGGAGATTGTAAGTTTACCCCAGGGGTCACATCTGCGTCACTGCTAGACAGGGGCACATCTGCGTCACTGCTAGACAGGGGCACAGTAAAATAATTCTATTATATAAGGGGACCTTCACTGTGTCACTACTAGACAGAGGCACAGTATTCTAAATTTATTCTGTACATTTTTGTACCATTTCATGGGGTGGCAAAAGCCACATCACTATGGCTAGGCTTACAAATGCCCCAGGGCAGATAGCCTAGTACTATACTATGAAACTATGAAACATTAAGTTTTTTGCAAGAGACCAGGCACAAATTCATATAGCTATATTAGCACCAGTTTAATCAGGGGTGGTGCAGAGCTATATATCAGTTGGCATTTAAAAAGGCTCTCAGGTTGCAGGACTTAAGTGGATTAGAATGTTATTCCAGCTATTAGCAATGTAGTGTGAATACAGTGAGAATCCTGTATGGTTGTTGGGTTTAATACTGGACAGTAATGATTTGTCAGTGGAGAGCAGAGGTCTCTTAGCCATGTAAGGTTGAATGATGGAGTGAAGTCATGGGAATTTAGAGTTATGCAGTAGTTTGAAGGCTGTAATTGAGAGTATAAAGAATTTAGTCGTTTAGAGGCAGCAGCATTCAAAACAAAAAATCTGGGTAAAGACAAACGTGATGAGGGGGCAAAGCCGCCAAAATAGAACATATTTAAATATGGCTCTTAACTTAGAAAATTGCTAGAACAGATTGCGCTAGCATGCATTTTCTTAAGAATATAAAGCCTGAAATTCAAATGCCTGTCATTTAGTGATTTCACTGCTCAATGATCTGCCAAAAAAACAATTTCTATGAGAAACGGACCAAACAAGAGGCAAAATCTGGACAGTTGAGACAGTGATATGATCTATATTGAACACTTGGGCATTGGTCAGGTTAGCACAGTGGACAAGTTAAATTGTTCTAACTAGTGACTGAACAAGATATTAATTGTGCATGGGCAGTAGCCTAGTTGTACCTCATTGAAGCTCAAATCAAGAAATGGGGGACAAAGGCCCAAAAATAGGGACATTTTAAATGCTGCTCTTATTAACTTAGGATTTGTTAGTGTTTCCTGAATGATATGAAGTCTGAAGTTCAAATGAATGCCATTTAGTAACTCTGATTTGCCAGAAACAAATTTTATGAGAAACAGAAAATGAGGCAAAATTTTGGACATTCTGCAAAAAATATGGACAGTTGAGAGGTGTGGACCTAGTCCATTTGGAAATGGCTGCCTCCCAAAGAAGGGAGTCCTATCATTGAAATTCAGCTGTTTAGCCCACCACCCCCAAAACCCCGACCACACAGTACAACAGATAAGAGCCAAGCTGTCAGTTTAGGGTACCACTGTCACGTTGGTCTGGCCTAAAAACATCCATAGGAACCAAAGTACTGAGACTTTCAGGGATAGCAAAATAGCCTTCCTCTCCAAGAGATTCCTATGGAGATAAAGCTCCTCCTTAGGCATTTGGGTAGAATACTTGGACTGTACGCCCATTGTAGTTTGCTCTCTATCTTAGGGCAGGTACACCACTGGTCACAACTACATTTAAGAGTTTGAACAAGACTCTACTGTACTTTGCAGGTAACACTTTGTATACATGCATTTAGGCCACAGATTCAAAATACTCTGGAGATCTCAACTTTTAGGGGTACTTAAGATTCTCGAAAAAATGCCCTTGGTTTTGATTGGTCTGCAAGGACATCTCGAATGGTCTTTTTTGTTAAGAGCTTAAGTGCCGTCAACCATGTTTAGCAGAAATACCATTATTTCATCTCCATAGATGGTCACTAATGAATCAGGGCAAATGGACAAGGAGACAGACATGCTGTGACCTCCTGGAAACAGTTGAGGACTACAGCACCTAAATTCAAGATCTTACTTGGATAAAGTCTGAAATGACTGGCAGCTCCAGATGCCCCTTTTTGCTATGGCTGCAAGTTGTGTTAAACTCACATGGGGCACTTGCTGTACGTCCTGCAAAGGAAAAATTAGATTGCATAACCACATCCCTCAGGACAAGAGCACATTCACTCAGGAATCAATCTGAACACAAACCCAAAGGACACCAAAAATGTTTTGCCAAAGTCACGATTCCACAAATGCTGAAAAAAATCTTTTACAAGAGGGTTTGCCCCACTGCACTCCCACATGGGGATTTTCCCACATCCTCTGAACTTAAATATACCTCTTCAGAGATTCCACAACAGCGGATAAAATTCTTCATGCCTAAAATACATTTTCACAGCAACTGCTGTTGACAAACAGAGGTTCCCATTCATGCAATTTAAACACAATTTTTGCTCTGAAAAGGACATTGAACACAAGTTCTGAACCCATCGGCCCTAGGGCCTATACAAGCCTAGCCATAACAATTCCCTGGCTATTTCTTCCCAAACTATTTACTTCCCTGGACCCCTGTCTAGCAGGGCGACTGACATGATCCCAGGGGTGAATTTCCTTTCTCCCATCCAATCAAGGCTCCTTTTGAAGAGGGCCAAAGAGGTGCTCTGCTTGACATGTATGGGCAGTCTATTCCAGAGTTTGGAGAGTCTCTGGGTCAGGAACCTATCCCTCCAGCAGGTTTTGTTTATTGTGATAAGGTTCAGATCCCTGGAGCGTGTGGCTCTGAGGGATTTCTTAAAGTGCAGCATGTCCAACAGTTCTGGGTTTGACATGGCCTTGTATGTTAAGCAAAGATCACCTCTGAGTAGATGATATGCAATAGAATATAGCTGGAGTTTTTAAGGCGGTCAGCATAGGGCATCTGCTTTAGGCCTGTGATTCTTTTAGTGAGAAAAACAAAACTTAAGTAAGGCTGCTGTAGTATCTTCTGGACCAAGATGCAGCAGATAAAGCCACACAGCAGTTCCAGATCATGGCACACAGCAGTTCCAGATCATGCCTCAAATTATACTTGTGTACTCATCGTAAGTCTACATCTGTGTTGCTCACTTTCGTCCTTCAAATGAGGGATCTCAGATCTGACCGTGGATCCATCCTTGGACACTCTGACTTTAGGCACCATAGCTTGAGCTCTTTCCCTTACTCAATGCCTCTACTTCAGAGATGCATTGTGATTAGAGGGCAAACTATCTCAGGTAAGAACGTAAAAAGCAGCGAATAGTAATACCCGATTTATTTATTGTATTTGTTTACCGGGATAAGTCCACTGGGCCTAAAAAAGCACATTTTCAGTGGAGGACCGGGGAGAAAAGCTCAGAGATACAGAAAACATATAAACATTAATTAGTACAGAAGCAGAAATAGTGTTACAGATATAGTAACATATACAGAATATATACATAAAAGCAGGAATCTAGTTTGATTACAGCAATATATACAGAAAATATACATTAAAGCAGAATTCAATCAGATTGGTATTATTGTACCAGAATCAACAAGTGAAGATAAAAATAAATATGGAGAAAATATCATCAGTCACTAGTAGCAAAAGACATAGGAGTTTAGTAATCATATAAGGAAAGTGAAGAGGTTAAGTTATAGAGCAGGAACATAGCCAGGAAGAGTGGAGATGATTTTTCAGCATTTGTCTGAAGGTGGTGGTGCTGCCTGTGTTTCTTATAGAAGGCGGAAGTAGTTTGGCAATGGCGAAGGCATAGAGGAGTTGACCAGCAGGTAAGGTGGGCTTATCTACTTTTAGAAGTAGATGATTTTCAGATCTTAGATGCTTGCTGGAATGGTATTTGGCAAGTAGAGTTGAGAGCAGGACAGTCTGTGGGTCTGTACATTATTTTGTGCACAGTAGTTAGTTGGGTGAATGAGAGATGGTGGGGGAGTTCCAGCCACCCTAATTGTTTCCATTGACTTACAATGGTGGGATGAGAATGTGGCCTTGGCGGCAAACTTTGCTATTCTGTTGCAACACATAGCAAGTTTGGATTTGGTAAAATTTCGGATATTAGTGAGGAGAGGGGTACCATAAAGGAGAGAGGGTAATACAAAGGTAATTGCAAGGGTTTGTCTAGTAGAGATGCTAAGAAAGGGTTGGTGCCTGTAGAGCATATCAAGCTTTTGGTGTTTTTTTTTGATGTTATTGTTTATGTGTAGGTCAAAGTTAAGGTTTTCATCTATAATAATGCCTAGTAATTTAGTGTGTGGGACAACTTCTATAGTGGTATGGTCTTGGGCTTGTATAGTGAAGAGTTTTTATCAAATGGAGTGGTTTTCCTAGGAGTAAAAATTACTAGTTTAGTTTTTTTTTTTTGGATTTAGGGCAAGATGATTGTTAAGCATCCAATATTCAGTAGATGTGAGGGCATTCTGGGTAATTTGCTGGAGTTCAGAGCTGGAATTTGCAGTGCATATTACTGTAGAGTCATCAGCATACTGGATTACTGAGCATTGTGGGAGATTGGTGTGAAAGTTGTTAATAAAGATACTAAAGAGAGGACCAAGTATAGAGCCTTGGGGTACCCTGGTGGATGTACTAAGGGAGAGTAAGACTGTTGCCATTTGGAGGATTGCTGCCTACTGGAGAGATAGCTATTGTACCATTGTAGGGTAGGGGGAGAAATGTGGAGGGTGGATAGTTTATAGAGTAGGATAGTGTGGGAAATGGTATCAAAAGCTTTGGAAAGGTAACGGAAAGTGAAGCAATTATTTTATCAGAATCCCGTGCCTGGTTAACTGCATCAAGGAAGGATAGGATGGCGGTAGTGGTGCTGTGTTCTTGTCTGAAACCATGCTGAGTGGGTGATGAAATTTGATTTTCATGCAGGTGGTTGAGGAATTGGGCATGGATGCATTTTTCCAGTATTTTAGAGAGGGGTGAGAGAATTGCTATGGGTCAAAAGTTTGTGCCTGTGTTGGTGCCACCTTTGTGTAAGGGAAGAATGAATGCTTTTTTTTTTTTTTTCAAGAGGTCTGGGACAAGGGATTCTTTAATTGATCTGTTAATGAGTATGCTAATGGGATAAGCTAGAGAGTTTGATGCTAGCTGCAGGAAGTTTGGGGGTAGATTATCAGGGGCCAGAGTACAGGGTTTTAGCTTAAGTAAAAGTCTTTTTATTGTGCTGGTGGGTATGGGGGAGAATTTTAGGTTAGGGCTAAGGGTAGACTCGTTTTCTGGGATGATTTGGTCATCAGCTATCTTTGTGGTGGTGGTTAGGTTAGCTATGGTGTCAATGAAGTAGGAAATGGAGGGTAGCAAGTTCAGTGGGAGGTTTTTTGTTGGTCAGGGGATGGATTGCTTTGAGAGCCTGGGTGCAATAGTTGGCTGATGGAAAACCAGAATTTTTGGGGATTATTTTTATGTTGGCTTTGTAGGTGGAAGTAGTGGTCTTTTATCAGTGGTTATTAGACGTTTTGCCTTGTTACGGAGTTGCTTGTAATGTAGTAGAGTTGAGGGGTCTATGCTTTTCTGCCATGATTTCCAGATTTTATCCCTTGTGGACATTACTTCTTTGGTGGATTTTGAGAGCCAGCATGCATGGTTATGTTTTATTCATTTTTGGCGGGTGATGCATGGTTATGTTTTATTCATTTTTGGCGGGTGGGTGCTTGCCTATTTAAGATGTCTAGAAATGTTGAGTTAAAAAATTCAACAGCCTCATTAAGTGGTAAGGATTTGAGAGGTTTCCAGTTTACTTTAGCTAAGGTTTCATTAAATATGGATGATTGGAACTTAGTAAAATTTCTGGTAGATTTGTATTGGTGTTGGCCTGTGGTTGGAGTAGTTTTGCGTAGGATATATGCTGGGTGGTGGTCACCAATGGTATTGGGTAGTATGCCTGCACTGATGACACTGAAAGGGTGGGATACTAACAGTCCATTGTGGAGCCCCAGTTGTATTTTTTGAGAGGTCTATTGATGTCTTCAATTAGTTGGGAGAAGTTGTAAAGATTTAATGTTTTTTGAGGGGTTGTTGTGGCCTATATCTAGCCAGTCGATATTTACATCGCCTAGAATGATGGTTTCATTATCTATATTTTGGGAAGTCCAGGCAAGTATGTTTTCTAATGTTGGTATGTTGTTTCCTGGGGGAATATAAAGAGCAATTATGCAAATGTTTTTGTCAAGTTTTAATATAGAGATTAGTATTTCTGCTGGGGAGAAGTTGGGTGTTGGTTTTGAGTACGGGATTAATGTGTAATTGCTACTCCTCCTCCTCTCTTGTTGGGTCGATAGACTCTCGGGCATGAGTAGCTTGGGGGGAGAAACTCTTATATAGGATTTCAACCAGGTTTCAGTAGCTGCTATAATATCTGGGTTGTACTTAGAAATCCAGGCATGGAGTTCAGGTATCTTGTTCTTAAGGCTTTGGAGATTTATGGTTTATAGCATAAGAGATTCGCTAGGTTTGCTGAAGCCGAGGGGGGCTGGTCCTGGGTTGGGTTGTACATTACCACACTGGGAAATAGTGCTTTGGCAAATTGTGTAGGTTATATTTCTGTTTTTTCCTAAAAATGATGTAGTTGCTGGTGGTGGTATGATAAGGGGAGTGTCTTTGGAGAGGTAGAATTTTCACTTTGCATAGTACAGAGGTATTAGCTGTGAATAAGCTACGGTGGATGTCTGAGTAACTTGATAATTGTGGATTATGGATGCTGGTTGTACAGGTATGTGCAGGAGGTATGTTGGGTGCTTGGAAAGTTGTGATTATTGTTAGAGAGAGTTTAAGTGAGAGAAGCAAGATCAAAGTAATAATTGTGATGGACACGATGGTGGTGGAGTGCAGTTTGATAAAGAATATGAGCAGGATAGAAGTAGTTTAGAGGATGGAGTACTATATGGGCTTATTTAGAAATGGGTGGGGAGGTAGAGTACAATAATGAGGAAGTATAATAGGGGAATAATTAGGGGGTTTATGGGATAGGTGGAAGTGAAGTATGGGAGGGGTCAGGCTAGGTATAGGGTTGATGTTATGGGGAGAGGGTGGGGATGGGGGCAGGGCGGAGAGTGGAGTGAGCGTAGCGAATGGAGCGGGTTCAGCCCCACAGGGAGATGATCAGTTTAAAAGGAGAGTACTGAGCTTAAAATATCAGCATCTAACAAAAGCTTAACTGAAGTAGCTCTGGAATACTTTAAAACTGCCAAACAGCCCTGTTTGTGTGCCTGCAGTGTAAATTAGAGAGAGTTATTAGTCTAGAGACTATGCTGAAAGTAAAAGCAAAATTTACTTATGTAAACAGTAAAGGCTTGGGAGTGTGTGTGTGTGTGTGTGTGTGTGTGTGTGTGTGTGTGTGTGTGTGTGTGTGTGTTATGCATACACCTTTTAAGCCTTAAAACCTAACAAAAACTAAGTTGCAATTCAACAGAAAAGCTGTAGGGTGTCAGGTTCTTGCTTCCTGGAGTTTTATTTAGTTATGATAGTCAGCTTCATTGGATGAAGTGGAAAATGTGTATTGTAGTTGATCTCAATTGGGGGTGGGGGTCACGCATTAAAGAAACCCATGCAATAGCTGTGCATGCACAACGAACAGAGGGGCAGGGAACCTAAAGCAGTAATAGGATGGAAAATAAATGTGAGTTAGGTAAAAAAACAACAATGTGAAAAAGTGGAAAATTGGGGAATAAATCAGAAAAGGAGAACTCTAAACCAAGAATATCCCTTAGGTCATATCTGGAACTAGACAAAAAAAGGGAAGAGGGAATGGTGGGTGGGGAGTTGAGGAAGGATGTAAAACGGACACAGATGTAGAGTTATGGTGGATACATTAGCAATATCAGAGGTCTTTTGTCCATTCCACAACAGATGGGACACTGTCCCCAGCTAGAGTAATCTTGGGTGGTCCTCGAAGAAGGATATTCCACAATACTGCTGAGCCAAAGGCTGCTCTATTTCTTGATAATATATCCAGCTAGTAACTGAGCTATAAAAGGTACGAGTGTTCTACCATGTAGCAGCTGAATAGATGTCATCTGTGTAGGCTTTAGACAAAAAGTGGATGATGTGGCCATAGACTTGAAGTGTGTTTTAGGACATTTAAGTAACGAGCCTTTGTTCCTGTAAATAAAGGTAATGCAATCAGTGAGCCATCTGGCTAGAGTCACTTGTCACTGCTGTGACAAATTCAACTTTAGAAAAGGATGCAAACACTTGCTCAGATTTCCTTAAATCGGATTCGGTGTATTAAAATCTAAGCCTTCTGTGAATATCCAGTAGATGAAGCATGTACTCCCTTATTGGAAAATTTGGGAAACACTGGTAGATTTAATTGACTGGTTAATATTAGCTGCTGACACCACTTTATTAAACTGGAATTGTTAGTCTGAAGTGAAGCCCGGCCACTGTGAAAAATCAGGTAAGATAGTCAAGATGTGCTTTGAGTTTGGATACCTACCCAACTTATTAATGGCAACTAGAAAGTTTTCCAAGACATTTCAACTCTGGTCTTGCTCAGGGTTCAAAGGGGGGCTAAGTGAGGGACTGAAACTAGTGTAAGGTCCAACAGAGGTATAGGATCTTTAATTAGGGGCTAAAGCAGCAAAGCACCCTTAAAGCTCTGCACAATTTTAAGGAAGCCAAGCATGGATGATCTACGCTCATGGGAAATTTTGAGATTGCTGCCAATTGCACCTCGACAGTCGAATATCTAGCTACTTCAGTGAATACAGACTAGCAAATCAAGAATAGCTGGAATTACTGCAGAAAAGGGGTCTAAACAGTCTCTGAAATGTTGAAGGTTTATGGCTGACTAAATCTGCAGATGAGTTATCAACTCCCCTGCAGACACTAGCATTCTTCAAGAACGTTTCTCTGACTAACAAATGGTGCCAAAGCCATGGTCTTAAAACTCAATGCTAAGAAATGCACAATTGCATCCTTTGGGAAATCAGCCCTCCCTGCTAATCACCATGTTGATAATGCACTCCCTAGTCAAGGATCTGGAAATGCATGTAGACAGTAGCCTTACCTTCAACCACTATGTGGCCACAGTGGTGAGGAAATCCTTTTATGTTAAACTTACAAGGGCATGGCATCGAAGTCCAAGAGAGGTCATTATCCACACTGTACTCCACCCTTATCAGACTAATGTAGAGTGCAACATTCCCTTTAGTTGCTGCATATGCCTGGTCAGGTGCATACCAGAGTGACCTCAAAGGTTCCTTACAAAGAATATGAAGCATAACAAATCTGCCTTATGCAGAGGACCTTAAAGCCCTTTCCCTAAATCTCCTAAAGATTGCAGAGGGATAATCTATGGATGGCTTTGAAGGTATCTGCAAGCTCCACATTTATGAATCTTGTACATATTCTTAAGTCAACAGTACCAAAAATACAAGGTCTAGGGACTAGAATTTTGTCCAACTTAAACAGAACATGCTGGAGACAGGTGTGTGCGTTTCAGAGGTTGCCCCTTCTATGGATGAGGATTCCATCCATGTGAAGCCAAGTTCATCTATTACCCAGTTTAAGTGCAAGCTAGGACAGTGGTTGGGGAATAGGAAATTTACACCTGGCCTGGCACCCATGTCCCTTATGGACAGAGTTAGGATAATGAGGGCCAAGGATATACAAGCCATTTGGATACATAACAGTTATTCTTTCATGAAAAGTTGGCTCCTGGCTCATTAGCCTATTAACAGTGAGTCTATGAAGAACCCAAATGGATAGCCTCTTCCAGTCACTTGTATAAAAAGGTTTCCTGGTAGAGGCTTTTTAGTATGACAATTTGGCAAATGTGGGAGGAAAGCCTGGAACTTCTAGCCATCTCTGGAAGCAGAGAAACCATGAGGTCAATTTGAGGGATAGCATGCCCAGGTGGATGGATCCAACACCCAAGGAGGGTGAAATAGATTACGCCAAAGGAAGGGGAACCATACTTGGTGAGACCAGACTGGGGCAATGAGGATAACTTTTTTTTTTCTTCCACTGAAAAGCTTTTGAATAAACTTGGGGATGAAGAAGGGGAGGAAGGAATAGAACAGACCAGAGGGCCAATCGTGAACTAGACCATCTCTTGGAGAAAACCTGTCTGGGGTGTATTGGGGCAAAGTACCTGCTGCACTTGTCATTGAAGGGAGAGGCAAACAAATCACAGCATGGTTGACCTAGGCAAAATCATGGTTACCATTGACTGGTTGAGACACCTCATGAGGGAGTAAAATGGGCCGGCTCATTTTGTCTGCTAGCACATTGGTTTTCCCAAAGAATACAAGTTGCCGAGGTAAAGCAGTCAGAAGAGATAAATTGCCATACTCTCATTGCCTCCCTGCTAAGCGGGTAAGATCCATTTCCCCCTTGTTTGATGTACCAGACCAATGACATGTTGTCCCATCTGAATTGCAACCATCCCTGGGAGGAGATTCCTAGAAACACCTGCAATGCATATAGGACTGCTTTCATGTTTAGGATACTGATGTGAAGACTGGCCTCAGTCTGGGGTCATGTGCCTTGGACTGCTCTTTGCAAGTAATGCTCCCCACCCCTAGTTGGGAAGTGTCTGTAGTCACCATTGCCTTTGGTGAAGGAATGAAAGACGAAGGATGAATGGATGGCCTTGGGAAAATTCCTATGCATGAATCTGCCATGTGTGTCATTTACAAAACATTTATGATGTGGATGGGAGTCACTGGCGGAGGTCTTACTGACCACTGTACCACTAGGGTCCACTATGTATTCTCACATGGAAATGTGCCAAATAGACTAGCACTGTGGAGGCTGCCATTGAGCCTAGTAGTTGGAGAGAACTTGGCTGAAGGTGAATGAAGAGCAAGGATGCACAATGCCCACTGCCATAATGTCTCCAATCTTGTTTGAGGTAGGCTTGCCACTTGTGATTTAGTATGTACATCAGCTCCGATTAACTCTGGTGCTAGTGTTGGGTAACAAAAACAGAGATTTATGGTGATGCCTAGCTAGCAGACATGGAGCAAGTGATCCTTGGCTTGAAGTAGTAGAGTCTTTTTGGTAGCAGATTAAGAAACGAAAACACCCAGAATCCATGCAGTCTCAGGTGAACTGCAACCACTGCCATACATTTTGTGAACACCTTGGGGAGCTGAGGAGACCAAAGGGCAGTGCTCTTGCTCTGAACTGGTAGTGACTGGCTTCTGGCCAGAAGTTTGAATAGCTCTTGGAGCACCCAAGTATCTCAATATGACGGTGTATTATTCCTGGAGATCTACAGAGCACATCCAATCATACTTAAGAGGCAGGATAGACTGAACCATGACCATCTGGAACTGAGCATTTCACAAACTGATTTAAATTACAGGAGATCCACAAATGTCTGAAGGCTCCATTTTTTTGGCACCAAAAAGAATCTCTAGTAAGCTCCAGATCTTTGTTGATCCGGTTGGATGACTAGCAGCTTTTTTATTTCTGTAGCTGCAACTTTCTTCTGACTGGATGGAATGTCAGGAATTGTCGCATTCTGGAGGAAAATGGTATACCACCACCACCTCTGGATGCAATATGCTGCACTCAAGAATCATAGATAATTGTTACCCAGGCTGGTGGGTGCAGGCATAGGTATCCCTCAACTGCCTACAGACTTCAGCAGTCCAGAAACCCTTCAGGGACATTGACCGGGCTAGTTGAAGGAACCGCTGAAGCTCTGGTATTGCAGTGTCTCCTATAAAAATTCCTCTGAGGGGTTCTCTTCTTCCTATAGGAGTCAAGAACCTTTTGACTTTCTGAACCACAATTTTCTGCCCTCTCTCTGGTTAAAAAAAATTGTCTGAGGAGTAGAAAAACAGATTTCCATGGCAGAAAGGGAATTCCCCATATTACTTGCTCCTGGGGTGTTTCACGTTTCAATTTGGGGTCAAATAAGGTGGATTCATCAAAAGGAGCACTGATGAATGAAAACTTAAAGGACTCTGCAAAGTCACAAAACCACATCCAGGCATACCTTTTAAGGACTAAACCTGAAACCACTACCCTACCAGCTCCCTTTGAGGCATAAGAGATGAATCTCATGGAAGCACTGGATAAGGACTGGAGGGTGGCCAGCTGTGAAGAAACTTTTCTTGTCCTCTCTACACATGGACCTAGAGAGGGTATTTAAGGTGGTATGAGAAGATAAACTTCCCGTTTCAAAAAGTTCCATGCATCTCTATGAATGCAATACCCTCAAGGGGGGATCTGGAGGATCCTTAACATTCTTTAAAGTTAGTGTCTTCTGTTAATTACTCTGATGCCTCGTTTTACACATCCACTTCTGAGGGGAATCTTTGGTGGAAGGTTCTGGAAAGTAATTGGAAATACCAGCAGTGTCCTGCATGAGGACAATTTTAAGGCTTGACCCGACCAGCTGTACCAATAAGGCAGGATGAAGAGACCAAAACGCCCACTGTGGAGTGTAGGGTGAACCCAAAGAGAATAAAAAATGTCTTCCATCGAATAGGAATAAGCTCTCTCAACCTCAAAAGTAGAGGCTATTGGGGGATTTCAGTCCTACCCCATTGTATCCGAAGACAACTGAAGGCCAAAACCAGACCCCCCCCCCTCAGTTCCATCCTTGAGGAAGAGGTTGGACCAAAGATGTCCACTGTGAATGCTCTTGGAGGAAGGGATAACTATGAAATCACTGGATTTAAATGCAACAGCCTCGCAATCCTTCTGGATCTGACAAAGTCTTAGTCTTGTTCAGAGAAAGTGATTGAGTCTAAGAAATGCAAGTTTTCAGATTTGACACACACACGTCTCAGATTCAAAAACTGAAAAACATGATGGATCAGAGTAGGAGCTAAAGCCTGGTGTTGAATAGTGCAGAGGCTAATGGGTCCAATGGAAGACAAAAGGTGGTAAAACATCCAACTGAACCTGGATTCTGGACATCATCCTGTCCACATCTGTTTCTGATAGGCTGCTGGATGAACTGAGGGAAGATTACTTTGGAGGACAGGAAGCTCTTCGAGGTGCATCCTGTAGGAAAGGAGAAATGAAGCCTCAAAGGTTCAAGAGAAAACCTTGGTGACATAAATGCATCTAGTCAAATCTGGACAAGAAAACAAACCTGAATACTTTCTTTTTGTTGGACTAGAGTTCTTGGAGGTGGACAAAGCTGACAACTGATACTTTCTTGGATGGAACAAAGCCCAAAGTTGAGGGAAAACAGCGGAGAGAGAATCGCTTCCTCAGTTCCTTAGGTCTTTCGGATATATTTCCCCGAGAATCTTTTAAAGGAAGATGGCACTCCAGAGTCAAAAGTAGCAGATGATGGAAGTAGACATTTCATGATTAAAATATTCCTTTCGACCATGGCTCTGTTATTAAAGCTGAAGCATGTGTCGCAAGAACACTACGATGCCCTGGACCCAAACAATACACACATTATGAAAGATGTCAGAACTTCGACTTTTAGGTCTGCAAGCAGTGCACTTTTTAAAAAGCAGTAGGGTTTCCGGATATCATTGAAATAAGAAAAATCAAGACAACAGTACCACCTACATATACGTTAAGAATGAAATAAAAAAAAATAGTAGCAGTAGCACTAAAGATGTACAAGAGTAGCGATAGAAAAGGCAAGAATTTAAAGCACAAGAACCAAAACTGGCGAGGAAACCGAGAACACACACAAATATATACAAATACACAAATGTATATGTACGTATATATGCATGTGTACACACACAGATGCGCACACCCAGACAGACACATGCACACCGACAGACACACACGCACACCCCCCCCCATCAGACACCCCCATGTTCCCCCTGCATATATAATTTAATACAATAATACATACTATCTATAAAATCTTTTAAGATTTAAAAGACTAGATAAGGCTACTACATCATTAATACAGAGTAGTATGGTGGCATTTAAATAAATCTGCCACCAATAGTCTCTATTTTCTAATAATATTTACCTGTTCTAAGACTACAAATCCAAATTTATGGTAGTCATTTCCCTGTATATGTCTAGTCAGGGCATTGGTACACAACCTTCCCAATATCATAATGTTCATATATAAGCTGCTTTAAATTTTCATTCCTTTTTACCAATATAATAAGCTGTGCAATCCAAGCACTTGGCAGCATAACTACCAGTCTAGTATTACAGTTAAAGCGGCTTTTTATGGAAACATTTTTACTACCTAGTACAATATTGTCACATTCTAAAATAATACATCTACACTGATTAGATACCACATTTTTTTCATATCCCCAGACTGCTATTTTCCACCTTTTGTAAAAGAATTGCACCAATCCTTCAAATTTTTGTCTCTTGTATACAAAATTTATATATATTTGTTGACCGGGAATGTCCGACTGGACGCAGGTCCAGTTTCAGTGGAGGCCCGGGGAAAAAAGCTCCACAAATTAAAATATTACAGACAATTACAGATGAAGAATCCTAGCAATTAAAATATTACAACCATAGTTACAGACGAAGAACATAGTACTTTCAGTAGATAACTAGCATCTGTTCTATCCACAAAGTCATAGCAGATATTAACAATTGTTACAATAAGAAGTTACTGCCATATAAGTAGATAGGCATGGAAGTATCAGAGCTTGCTGTAATCAAAGGTAGTTTGTGGGATGGAAGAGAGGTAGAGGATAGATGGAGTGGGAGAGGGGAGAGTTAAGGGCATAGCCAGCATGTTTTCAGGTGCGCTTTAAGTAAAGCTTTGAAGTGGGAGCATGATGGTAGAGAGGTTATTGTTGGGGGGGGGGGTGCTCCATAATTTGGCTATAGCACTGGAGAATAGTGCTTCTCCAGCAGTGTTATTGGCTCTAGTAACCTGCAATTTATTTTTGTTGCTGGATCGTAGTGGTCTGGTGGTGAGATAGGGTTGGAGCAGATACTGAGGGATGGGACCTTTAGAGGATGGTTAACTAGTTTGTGGGCGAGTGCGAGTTGAAACTATTGAAGGAGGTGAGGGAGTTCTAGCCAGCCTAGTTCAGCAATTAAGGCAGTGGTGACTGTGGTAGGATGTCCCGGTGGCGAATTTGGTGATTTTGTTGTAGCAGGTCTAGAGTTTATTTAGATCACATTGCCTTAGGTTGGTATATATTGGAGAGGCATAAATTAGGGTGGAGATGAGGTGCGATTTTGCAACTGAAATCCTAGCTGCTTTGGTGAGGAGTTGCTTATTTCTGTACAAGGCTCCTAGTTTTTGGTGGACCTTGTTTATGGTCATGAATATGTGAATGTCAAATTTGAGATTGTCTATTTCAACTCCTAGCAATTTGGTGTGATCTGTTGGGTGGATTGTGGTGTTGTCTTTTGCTGTGATGTTAAAGTGAGAGTTGTTTTGAGTAGGTTTGGTGGGTTCGAAGGAGGAGTTTAGTTTTGTTTGGGTTGAGTATTAACCAGGCATTGGATAGCCAATTTTCAGAGGAAAAGGCATCCTGTGTGACCTTTTGCAGTTCGGGTAGGGACTGGGCTGAGCAAATGATGGTTGAGTCATCTACATATTGTATGTGTGCGCGCCATGTTTGGTGGCAGAGGCTAGATTATTGTTGAGAAGAGTACAGGTCCAAGGATGGATCCTTGGGGAACACCAAGAGAGAAAGGAAGTTTGGCAGACGTGTCATTTTGCCATACAACAGATTGCTGGAGGTCAAACAGTTAACTTTGAAACCAGTTGGTGGATTGAGAAAAGGATAGGTTATTGAGTACAGAGAGGAGATGTTTGTGTGGGACCATGTCAAATGCTTTGGATAGGTCTAGGAAAGTAGCAGAGGAGAGCTGGCCATTGTTTTTATGGTGAAGGATAGTGTTAGTTAAAAGAGAGTAAGGCAGTGGTGGTGCTATTGTTTGGTCGGAAACCATGTTGAGTATTAGAAAGGAGGTTGTTAGTAAGGCTATAGTCCGAGATTTGACAGTGAATGCATTTCTCTAGTATTTTGGAGAGTGGAGATAGAATCGCTATGGGGCAGTAGTTGGCTAGTTCTGTGGAGGGGCCAGTTCTGTGGAGGGGCCGCCTTTGTGAAGGGGAATGGTGTGTGATATTTTCCATAGTATTCCATAATATTTCAAATGAATACCCACCACATGGCTTTTTTTTTTTTTTTTTAAATCAAAGTATTCCGTTTCCTTGTACTCTAACTGCATTGGCATATAAAATGGGCCCACTGGGGTGCCCATAGCTACCCCTCTAACTTGCTTAAAGTAGTGACCCTCAAAAAAATATATCCAATACCAATTCCATCAGTTGGGCTAGTGTGTTAATTTTATCCTGGCCTACATGCAATACACTTCTAGGCCTAATTCATGTGGATACACTTATATAAATCCTTCACATCCGCTGTAACCAATATCAATTCATTTAATGAAGCATTTTATTGATTACATTTAGTTAAAAAATCCCACAAGTCCTTACTTAAATAATCCAGTGTTGCTATCCTATTTTTTGACCATCAATATATTTTGCTATACAATGTTTTTTTTATTGTCCCCCATCCACAATTGGACATAAGTGGATCGAGGTTCTTGTATATTTTGGGGGACACCAAACATGGTAGCAACCTTGGGTGTACTGATATACATAAACTCATGTTCTTGTTCATTAATCTGCCCCTGACCTAGTAAATCATTTAACCAATAATCAGTTCTACTATAGGAAATGTTTACTTCATTGATGGATGCTTCCACATAACTTTCATTGCATAACAGATTTAACACTTTTTGATGGTATTTAACACTTTTTGATGGTAATCAACACAATCCATAACAAGGCCACCGCCTTTGTCCGGTTGCATTAATCTAATGTCTTTTCTTTCCTTCAATTCTTGCATTAATTTACTCTGGGCAAAAGAAAGATTCACATTCATATTAATCACCACCTCGGCTTTTAAGTAGGTGCCTTATATCCATTTCACAAACACGGTCAAAGGCTTTTAAAGTAGGGTGCAACTCAGGGTTAAATAAACTAGATATATAAAGAATTACCAATTATTTTATCTGTCCCATCAATTATTACAGCCAAATTAATCTCTTACAAATAATTTTAATTCAGTGATGATTTCAGTCACATTTGCTCTTCTCGATGGGACAATTGTTAAAACTTTGCTGAATAAATCCACATGCACTATTGTAAACTGAACACTACTATAATTGAAAATAATAAAAAAGTCACCTGTACTGTTCACAACACACTGGTAAGGTAAATCCAATATTTCTTAGTCTACCAAATCTGGTGTTGCTGGTTCCTCAAAGCAGAACCCTTCCTGTTGAAATTGTAGCTCTTATTGCTGTGATGCAGAGTTCCCCCTTCTGTTTTGTATCTCTCTGATCGTCGCAAGTTGCCCAGCTCTAAAGGGTATTCCTGGAACCTCCCGACTCATTTCTGTAGTTATACCTCGCTGATTTTGTTCTCTACTAGGTCCTGGGTTACCATTATGTACACGCTGTTGAGTTCCCGGTGGTTATGGGTACGCTCTGTTTGCGTAATCCAAACCGTCCCTTTCTATCCTCCGGTTCTTCCGCTCAATTATGGCCTTGCTGACATCATCCACTTCTGAAAAAATGTTGAGATACTGCATTTTAACTGAATTAAAGCACAAATCCTTCTTAACAGTTTCCTCCATAGACCTAAACTGCCGATTTAAGTTGACTATCTGTAGGGTATTTTGTTTTATCAAGATATCAAGCAGTTCGCAGCACTGTTTATCAAACAGCTGCAATAATTCACAATGCTATGCACTATTCTCAACAAGTCCCGTTGGAAATTTCCAGTACCTTAAGACTTTTGGTATCTGCTTTTGTTTGACACATTAAAATGTGTGTTCTCATGCACCAGTCAACGGTATTTTAACACAATGTCCTAGTAGGTTTTTATTCCTACTGGACACCATAACTGTGCCTCTAAAAGAATAGTATACATGGCATATTGTACCATCTGCTATACATTCTATATATACCAAGACCGAGATGCCTTAGAGAATATATGGAGCACTTATATGATCTAAATAGGGGCAAAGACACCAATGTCCTGTACAACAGTTGTTTAGTTTGTCCCTCAGCCAATTTTAAATTCTGGGCAATACAGCAAGTTCAGATTCCAGAAAAGGGTGATTTAGGCTGGAATATAAAGAGATATGGCAAATATTTTTCTTATGTCTGTGTAAACCCTGGTTTAAAATGACCACCTTTCTATAGTTCCTGCCTTGAAACTGAAGGCAAACATTTTATAACATCTTTGTTGCCATGTTTAAGGAGATTCTATACATTTTTGTAAATTGTGTGCAAATATTTTTGTACATATTTGTAAATATTTTTACCAAACTGTGTTGTGCATATGAGTGTGTATATGTTAAACAAAAGTACACAAGTTTGTGATGTTTCTTTAAATTTTCAAACATTGTGTAATTAACTTACAGCCACTCACATTCAGGTTTTGATTTTAACAGGCTGTTTGTGACAATACACCATTCCGATGAAGTTTCAGTGGGTGAAACTAAAGCGCTCATTTGGTGTGGAGATTTTGTATTAAAACTTTAAACCATATTGGTTTGCTTTGGCTTTATCTTTGCCTACAGGCATATGGACCTTTACTGGCTTTCCTTTCTGCACTGCTGTGGAGTTTTGGCATTTGTATTAATTACAGCATTTCCTGTGGTTATTAGCAAAAAAGACAGACCATATTTGTGACAATCCTTATGGGGAATCTGCTTCCCACACTAACAGTTACCCTTCTTGGATGACAAACTCCAGGTAACCAAAGGAAAACAAGACCAACACCCCAACAGGGCACGTATCTTATGGCTACAGAGTTGCCAGATTTCATATCAGCCAGGTAGGAATGAAAAAAAGTGAAGCGCAAAAAAAAAAAAAAAAAAAAAAAAAAAAAAAAAAAAGTCTTTAATGCAGAACAAAGTTCCACATTAAAGATCTGCACTAAACACGGACCTTCTCGTGTTTAATGCGGAACATTGCAGTTCCGCATTCAACAGAAGTAGCTCAGTGTTTAGCGATTTTTGATTAGCCCATACATCTGCATACGGGTCAATCAAAAATCGCTAAACACGGAGCTGCTTCTGTTTAATGCGGAACACAAGAAGCTCAGTGTTTAGCGATTTTTGATTGGCCTGTATGCCAGGTATACAGGCCAATAAAAAAAAAACACACACACACAACACAAAGTGGAGGCTGGCCAGGATTTAAACCGGCAGGGCGGGACTCTGATCAGGCTGCTGATCTCAGGACAGTCCCGCCCAAATAGGCACCTCTGGCAACCCTGTATGGCTAGGTATTCAGCACAGCAAAGGACAAAGACTAAAGAGCGATGATGGCATGGCAAAGTTCTGGCTAACTGCAACTGTAGTCACCTTTATGCCCTACATCAGGAATGGAGAGCATACATGTGACATGGCACATACAAGATCTAAAGGCTTTGGTATACTGGTTGGACATTGGGCTATATTTGGCAGGAGTTCCCAAAGGTAAATACTGAAACGGATATAGAAGTGTTCTTTTTGACTGCTACAATTTTTAATACTTGGAGGTTGATAGAAACGTACAAGATCAGGGATTCACACTATTTTCAGTCAATTTCCAATTTTCCTTTACGTATTCTGGGATAGTTACTTCATGGCAAAGTGTGGAAAGAGTTTTTCATTGGATAAGATTAGTGTGAAAGAAAATAAGCCACACATTTACAAACATCCCTCAGTTAAGTATTCTCTCCACAAACAGCTTCTCTCATGTCTGCTAACCTCTACTATGCACCCTGTTCTTGATAAATTATCAACTGACTTCACAAAGGGCTACAATTGGACTGCTTCTTGATATTCCTCAGGCTGATCTTTTCCTGTTACTGTACACACATGCTTGAAGACTTACTGACGTTACAATCATTTCTGCAAGCATCTACATTATATCCTTGGTGCAGTAATCAGAGTGCCACATATGGCGCAGTTTTAGAGGTTAAATTTCACACCAACAACCCTAAAATACAACCAGGTTTCAGTGATACATAACCAAAGTATAAGCAAGATAACTTATAACAGTGCTGGTCAATAGTTTAACTGCATAGCATGTAAAGGATCTTTAATTTCTCCATGTACTGCAATGGTCCAAGAATGGCATTAAAATATATATAATTTAAAATGAGATAGGAGCACTCCTAGGCCAAGTCTGCAAAAGTTCAATGAAGCACAGTATAGTTAAGAGACTTTATGTGCAACAGAGGTTGAGGGATTTGATCAACAATTGCTACCAAGTTTAAGCCTGTCCATTGTCAAACCCTTTGTATACTCATCTGTATCAACTTCATCAGTTTCTAAACATTACCTTGTTTTCCTCAAGCTTCTGATCCCCTTTTCACCATCTCTCATATTTCAGCCTTATCAGTATTAGATAACCTGAATTTAAAGCATCTGGTGCATTTTTGAAGAGTAGATCAATGTCAATACACATTTTGTAGTATGCAGACCTTTACATGATTGATAACCAGCCGATTGATTGCATTCGAAAGCTGGTATCCAAAGTACTTTAGCCAGTTGTAAGATGTAGCCTTGATATGTAGGACACTTGTGGGCTTAATGGTTGACAACATTGCAAGCTTTTACAAGGAATTTCTCTGTTTTGTGGTGAAATATGCCCTTGAGTGTGGGTGACTTGTCCCAACACAGAGAATGTAGACACCAAAGACACAAGTTTTAGATGTATAGAAAAGGAAAATTTTAGTCTTATGGTACACTGCAAACTCCAAACGTGTTCAGAGAATTAATTCTTTAGAAGTAACGATTCAAGTCTGCTATTAGGACAAATACAACAACGTTGAGCAAAATCTGCCATTCTAGATAACAGATTATGCAATACACAAAAAGTGTGTATACATTTTTTTTTTTTTTTTTTAAACACAAAAATACTCCCACTTCATCCGAGGTTGTGTAGAGATCATTGCACCTAAGCATCATACTTCCAGTGGCCTTTGCTTACATACATTCTAAAGCTTACCTGAACACTGCACAGATACAGGCACAATTTGCCATGAAAATCCAGATGAATTATTGCTAGCAAACGTTATGACAGTGCGAACAAGATCAGAACTGCTTGGACGCTGGCTAATAGACTTGAAAATTATCTCGGAGTCCACAATAACAGATCCTTTCCTGTAGGGGGAGAAAGAGGGTTGAGATCAACTTATTCAGTTTTATCTTTGCTAATCAACTTGCTTATAGCAAACTTAGTTTAACCTTACACAGACGTTTGTCTGTTGGCAATATAGAAATTTATCACCTGCAGATGACAAAAATATTGACCACGACTAAAGTTAAACAGCTAGATGAAATCAGGAAAATACTTTCAGGATTTTGTACACCATAAAATAAAATGCTCCTTTCAGAAAGTCATGCAAGATAGTTTTACATGCTTAAGCACTACATACCCATTTTTAAAAAGTGGATAATCCTGGCTTTATGGCATAAGAGGATAAAGTTCAATATGACAGGTTATGCGCCAGGTTTAAGTAGTAGCCTGAGAGTTGGAGGAACTAGTAAACTGATCATGGGAGAGAGGGGTGAACAGTTACCCACCATAGAGGGTGGTGACAGTTCAGTTTACTGTGCAAGGTTAAGCCTATTGTAGGAATAAATGGAAAACTTTCAGCATGTGGGTCATGGATGTCTACCTGACTTCAGACATAATACTGTAGCTTCAAGGGTAACATCAGTGCAGAGTATGCATAAGACTGGGGTGAAGGCATAGGTTACCCTCACTGTGATGCAAGTAGGTAACTACTAGGGATGACATTAAACCTACAGAAATTCCAATTACCAACAGAATGTGACTTTGGATCTGAAGTGCTGTCAAGTAGTTCTACAAGCCCATGACAATAATGGTATCCTTAAACTGGACAGCCCTGGTTGTGAATGCAAATTACTAGTGCTGCCATTTTCCCAGTTGCTGAAGAAAAAATGTGTATGCTGTGGGAACAGGATTAAATAAATCAGGACTGTGGGGATGACCACCATCTCAGGACTTGCCCCAGCTGGGCAAGACCTGGTTATCCTAAAGATAACTTCCTCTGGAAAGGCTAAGAAAACTGGTACTGTTAGATTAAAATACCAGTTTGCACAGTCTAGATTTGCATTGCAGTTGCTGTGATATTTATGCATTTTACAGTGTTTTGCACTTGAATTTTGCATTTCAATTGAATCCAGACATCTAAACCTCTAGTTCTCAATTACACCAAGTTGTTTATTACTTGTGCTGCTCTGATATCTGATCACATGCTGCATTTCTTGCTCCACTCTGTGGCTTCAGCCACTACCATTCGTTTCTGCACTTCTGTTTGATTAGTTGTAAAGATGCTAGTTTCAGCTTTCTTGGCGCCCAGACAGTGCTACTACATCTAGTTGTCTTTGGTCTGCTTTCTTGCAACAGGAAAAGGTAAACCAGTTATTTCTGAGCATGGGGTTCACAGTCTGAAACCCTAAAACAGAGTTGCTGTGACTGGCTGATGGTTAAGCTATTTGCTTTGAGACTGGTTATATGAAATGGTCACACTTGTGCAGCACTTCTAACCACCGCTACAAGGTGTGTGCAGATTCAGGCACTTAGAATTGGAATTTCCTCTATAAAGTTCACCCTGAAAATTCTTTAGTACTTAGTGTAGACAGAGTAGCTGGTTTACACAGTGAGAAGCACCCGCCCCTCAAACCTTGGTCTTGGGCAGTCTTGATAGGAATATGCACTCCTAGAGCAGCCATGCTAGCCAGCTGTAAACCTCTCCAACACCATCTCCTTGCCGAACAGACTGTTGGTAGCATGCACACATGCGCACACATGCACACACCCACTTCACACAGAAAATGGGGAGACAGACCTACATATGCATGGGCACTCATGTCATTTCCCAGAAACCAAAGACCTTCTAGACAGTGCACTAAAAAAAGTGTCCTTAGCAACCACTAAAACACTCAACAAAATCACCATACAAGATGCATACCACCACATCCCAGTTGTCCTGACTTCTAAGCCCACAAGGCATACCACACAAACCAACATTTTGGTCATACGAGATAACACTGCAAGACACAGATGTCTCACTCAGCAATTACATAAGGACAGTGACAGTCAGCCATTTATCAGGGGTCAGGATCCACCAAATCATGCATGCTGTCATATCATTGGATCATAAATACCAGAACTCTTGTCGCAGTCTATATAGCTGTAAATGATCAGATATGCATCTCCCTGGACTACATGAAGACCGACATGTTGGACTCTACAGATTGAGTCTCCCAAGAAGGTATGAGCCTAGTACAGAGCAGCTTTCCGTCTCCAAGGGGGACGCTACAATAAACAGAAAATGGAGTAATTGGTTTAAATTTCTGATGTCACTCCAAAGGGGTACAACATCTATCAGCATGAAAGGATATGGTCTACAGACCATGCTGCCTTGCCAGGGATGGTCTTCACTTGTCCCCCTCTAGGCTTTCAAATATTGGCTAAAATATTGTTCTAATTATGCCTTTTTGACAATGCCAATTTGATCAATATAGCGAAACCCAGGATCCCTATTAACTCTGGAACATTTAGGAACTACTCTAGTGCAAATTTCTCATTTTTACCTCAAACTGATGAGAATTTTCTCAAGCCCTCTGTGAAGAAATTAGACAGTCATCTGTCCTAGCATGTCTGGCTGAAGTTTTGAACATGACTAACTTGTATATTATATGCCAGCATGAATAGCTATAATACTGTAAAGGAGATTCTAACTGCTGACTGTCAGCAGAAATAAATCAGAATGTTTTCAGTTACTCCGTTTACTTTGAGACCCAAAAGACAGGAAGGTACTTTGAAAAATCAAAAAATCAAACAGCGGTTTATTAAACAGTGAAGTGAAAATAAGAACTAGAACAGTTGAGACAGTTAGCCTGGTCTATAAAAGGGCCTGCTGAAGACCAAGTCAGTCAGTTATAGTTGTTCACTGGAAATCAGTTCACAGTTGTACTGAGCAGTGCATACCCAAAGGACACCAACTGTAAGCCTCTGCTCTGTTGGAATATTTAGTTTAGATCAGGGACCGTATTCTTCAGTTAGATAGGAAATTATAGTCAGTCATTTTTTCTAAATGGGGAAATTATAGTTAGTCTTTTCTAAATGTTTGGATTTCTATTCTTCAGTATTAATTTTCATTTTCCAGGTGACTGGAAATATTGAAATATTACCGTTTTACATTTTTAATCATTTTGCTCATTAAATATTTTTATTACCTTACATTGTGGCTTGTCAATGTATTCTTTAGTGATTTGAGAGTGCTTATTACCTACTTTGATCATTTCCAGGTCACTCAAAGCCTGGCTGCTTTAGGTAATTTGCTACCATTTGTTTTAATACCAAAGTTTAATAATTGGACACCATTTTGCAAGGGCATTTATATGCTTTGGTTGGTGGCAGCATTTTAACATGTCATTTGGGGGAAGGGACACAACTGGAAGTCTGTCAGCCTTTCCCCAGAAGTGTTTGGATGTGGGAGATTCAATTTAAGTGCGAGTGTATCAGATGTCAAACTGGGACACACTGCTCTGGAGTGTGTAATAAGGAATTACACAAGGGGTGAATACAGTCCAGTCCCAATTTGTAGAGCATGTTCCTATTGTGCTCTTAGGGGAAATTATGAAATATTACTCTCGTTTAAGTAACAGTCTTACATGGGAGTCAGTAGTGAGGACTGAAGTTCCTTACTGACTTGAACTAATACGGGACATCACATATTGGTGACAGTTTGATGGGATATTAACTGGACGTCACACACACCCCCTTCCCCCAAAATCCCCAACACCACCACTGCCTATGCAGAATTGTTCACAGACACCCTAATTAAACGTCAATAGATCGAGAGGGGCCTACCAGGAAAACAAAGGCACAAATTCAAGCCACACTTCTGGAATCCCAATATAAAACAGGTTGTATAACAGAAGGAAGAAAGTCATGGCAAAAATGAGGACGTATAATGTCCAGCAGGATGGAAAAAAAAAACAAGTAACTCAGAACAAAAAAAAAAAAAGTCTACCAAAGCCAAATTTGAGGTAAAAATAGCCTTCCAGGTCAAGGACAACCATATCTACAACCTCAAAGACAGCACGCAACAATGTACAGCACAAACTGAACTAAGCCACCTACGCAGCACCAAATTCAGCAGCAAGTCTTTTGGCGGAGAAATTCAGCAGCAAGTCTTTTGGCGGAGAAATTCAGCAGCAAGTCTTTTGGCGGAGAAATTCAGCAGCAAGTCTTTTGGCGGAGAAATTCAGCAGCAAGTCTTTTGGCGGAGAAATTCAGCAGCAAGTCTTTTTGGCGGAGAAATTCAGCAGCAAGTCTTTTGGCGGAGAAATTCAGCAGCAAGTCTTTTGGCGGAGAAATTCAGCAGCAAGTCTTTTGGCGGAGAAATTCAGCAGCAAGTCTTTTAGCAGAGAAATTCAGCAGCAAGTCTTTTGGCGGAGAAATTCAGCAGCAAGTCTTTTGGCGGAGAAATTCAGCAGCAAGTCTTTTGGCGGAGAAATTCAGCAGCAAGTCTTTTGGCGGAGAAATTCAGCAGCAAGTCTTTTGGCGGAGAAATTCAGCAGCAAGTCTTTTGGCGGAGAAATTCAGCAGCAAGTCTTTTGGCGGAGAAATTCAGCAGCAAGTCTTTTGGCGGAGAAATTCAGCAGCAAGTCTTTTGGCGGAGAAATTCAGCAGCAAGTCTTTTGGCGGAGAAATTCAGCAGCAAGACTTTTGGCGGAGAAATTCAGCAGCAAGACTTTTGGCGGAGAAATTCAGCAGCAAGACTTTTGGCGGAGAAATTCAGCAGCAAGACTTGGCGGAGAAATTCAGCAGCAAGTCTTTTGGCGGAGAAATTCAGCAGCAAGTCTTTTGGCGGAGAAATTCAGCAGCAAGTCTTTTGGCGGAGAAATTCAGCAGCAAGTCTTTTGGCGGAGAAATTCAGCAGCAAGTCTCGCTAAAATTCCCCACTCAAGCATTGCAGGCAAACTCAAAATATTAGATACAGACCCTTATGTCACCCAGTGGGTAACCAGATGGTTCTCAAGACAGAACTTAAGACGTTAGGATAGAGTTCATCTCAACTGAGAGGCCAATCACTAGTGTTGTGCCACAAGTGCTCTGTGCTGGGTCCATTCCTTTTTGGCATCTATTTATATGAATGCCAAGGGCCTCTAGCTGACCAAGTCTGCTGACTATTATAAAACTAGATGTAGTTGTAGAATCACCTCCCCCCTCAAGATACAAATGTACTTCACGAAGAGCAAACTGACAAAAATCAGTGTTAGAGCCATTGGCTGTAAGACCACTACACGTTTACAATAGTAAGGAAATCAATCTGTGTTGTGTAACTTGTTAGGGTATGGCATCTAGGTCTAAGGAAGTTAGTTCAACTGTATTTGGCCCTCAGAACAATTGGAGTAAACTCACCCTCTTCAGTATGTACCAACCAGGCGCATAGTTCTCACAAGTACACAGGACATGTATATGCCCTTTGCAAGATCACTTTAAAGCCCTGTGTACTCAGTCTCCTACAGTCCTAGTATGGGTACTCTATGCCTGGCATAAAAGGCATCATGCAGAAGATCCAGAGTGGGATCCAATATCTGCAGATCAGAAGTGTCTGATCTATGGACTTGACCTTGCTTATGACTTGGGGCATGTTGGTGGGACCACTGTTTCTGAATGCTCCTTCTCTGGAACAGACTTCACATCCAGGTGAAGCACATTTCTTCAATTCAAGCATAATTTGAACCAGTTGGTAAAGCATCACAAATTCCCTCCTGGTCTGGTATGTTATGTCATTAACAGGCAGACGTACCCTGAAAATGATTTTCCACACAAGTCCTAGGCTACATGTACCCATTATAATATTGTTAATGCTCCTAAACTTATTCGTTATGTTTAGGATGCATGGATAGGCTTAAGGCAACCCTCCACGGTCCAAGCCTACTGTACGCCTATGAATGGGCCTGGCACAGCATGCTGACGTTGCGACACTATATGAAGACTAGGGTTTGTTAGTAAAATAATAATATAACCACAGTGGAGGGAAATAGCCATACTGCGCAGCAGCAGCATGGTTGTCAGGAGCAGCAAAAAAAAATGGGGGGGGTTGTGGGTGGTTGTGGTGGGAAATAGCCATACTGCGCAGCAGCAGCATGGTTGTCAGGAGCAGCAAAAAAAAATGGGGGGGGGGTTGCAGTGGGGCCTGGAACAACATGCCAAAGCCTTCTCACTTCCCTCAGTTTAATTTTGTAAAGTCTTAAGTTTCCATTCCATGATGGGAATGGACCCATTCCTAATTCAGGGAATGAAGTTCATGAAAAATACTCCTTCAGTCTTTGATATTAGCCAAGGGTGCTAGTCAGCACCTCTTGGGGTGGTACAGATGTGTTGGGAATGGGTCTGCAAAAGAATGCAAATGAAGACTTGTTTTAAACTCCAAGCTTTTTTCCAAGTTCTCTGTAGTGTCCGCTTCCACTTCAGCTACCAAAATATCACGAGAGCCACATCAGTATCAGTTACTCTGCTGTTCCTCAGCCATAGGCAGAGGTAAGAATGTTTTTAGAATACAACTAGTCAAAGCGGCACTACAAGCACGCATGCAAAAACAAAGCGGCACTACAAGCATGCAACGGCAGCATCTATATCATTTGCAGAAGAAGTAAATCCTGAATGCCACATGCACACAAGCCCTTGTATACAGATAGATTTGCATCTAAAAGAAGCACATTCACATCAAAAATTGATCAGTTTCAGCTATTTAGCAAAAATACCACCACTGAGGGGTAATAACTGCTGTACACCAAGATTTGTTGCATTTTCGAAACATTAGTACTGGCCCTAGAGCAGTTAGTCTCCACTTACACAAGGCAGACAACTAGAATTTGACTCAATTTCAAAACTTTTTTTTTTTTTTGTTCCTGTAAAGACTAGATTTCAAAATATCTATGCTTTTTAAAACATTTTTAACATGAAAAAGAATTGAGAATTCAGCTGAAAGCTATGAAATACTCACTTAAAACCAAGAACTCTCATCTCCACGAATGCATTCCCAAATGTGGATGCAAAAATTCTGGCGAGCTAAAGAAAAAAATGAAAAGTATTAATTCAGATTTTAATGGTTAGTACTTGCACATGAAAAAACGTGAAACAAATTATCAACCTAGAATAAAAACAGATCAAATAAGTTTTTACATATGTACATTTTTGAAGTACTTCTGCTATTAACAATAACCCTCCCCTAAAGTTCTTCCCAACTCTGGAGTAACATTTCTTGTCTCAGTATATATGGGTTGTGGGATGGGTTTTAAGATCAACATACGGTAATTGACCTGTATGACCTAGGATTGACGAATGGCCTCAGCACTCTATTGAAGCTGGTATGGGGAAGTAACTCGGCAGAACATGCTGCGCCTCCCTAACAGTTCGTCCCTTTGAAGGGCTTACATGCAACAGGTGCATGCATGGATGTTAGACCGCATACTGGAGGCAGTCTGTGTGCCATGCACATTCATCTGAGAGTACTTCCAGAAACTGCAGACATGGTGAATGGACATCATACAGAAAACTTCACCTCCCACAATAGATGGATCATGCTTCTACTGGAAAATGAATGGGCTCTCCACCCCGATGAATAAATTGGTCAATAGGGCATATAACAGGAGACCGCTTAATGATCATGTGGGGGTTGGACCAACTATTTTAAACATTACAAATTATTTACTATAGCAGTTAAAAGGTGCGTACTTCTACATGGAGTTTTCAGCCTTCACAGTTAAGTGTGCAACCCGCTTATCCTAAAATACTACATGTCCAGGACTCACTGGAGTGACTACAGTTAAAAAAAAAAAATCCATATCTCCCTTTCAACTGAATACTGCTCATGCAGACACCACAAATATTGGCTTCAGCATTATATTCCTTTTCGAATGGAAGATTTAACTGAGGTTGCAATGCTCACCAGGAATAAGCACTTTTGCCAGCTTTCCACATTTCCCCAGTTTCATACTTTACAATCTGACAATCCAAGGCCTGAAAAAAGACAGGCACCAAGTGTTTAGTTTTGAAAGATATTTTTTGGAAGCATTTCAGACAAATCAAAGCCTAGCATCATGACAAGAATTTCTTAAATACTATAATTTATCTGAATAAATGGACAGAGGTAGTTTTGACATTGGACACAAGACTATCAATCACTTGTCCTCAGGGACACACATGTGCATACAATACACAAGTATGCAAGATGACAAGATAGGAGTTCAGGTTAACTTCTGACAGGGCTCTACCCATAAGTGTAAGGCTGTTATTACACATTGTACCTGTATGCTTAACCCCACTTTTCATCTTTTTACTACAAAGGGTTACCTGCACTGTGATCAGCATGCTACCCCAGTAAACCAACCCAACCAAAGACTTGAGTTCCTACAATCACCCAACCAAGGAACAATGCCTTCATTCTGTAGTACTACAGTTTCTACTTTCCCCTTCAGTGTTAACAAAGGATAAGACTATCTTCAACTTCTAGTCAGTCTCCTTAAATATTGCTCACCTTAGAGAGTTAACACTTGAAAGGCCCATTAGTCATTGCTTTACAGCAGGCTACATTGCATATACCAAACAAAAGATCACAGCAAGTAATAAATGGCACCTCATAAGTTAGGGGTAAAAGGTGACACTTGCCCTCCATAAGCAGATCAGATAGTTACCCCCTTTTTCATTGTAAACTAAGAAGCACTCAGCTGAGGAGCTATTGTAGGCTATAAAAATCAACCAAATACTGCCAGCAGGCTCAAATGGGGGGAAACCAAGAGCTGTACAATCATGATGGCTACATCAAGGAGGACTGGGAAAATACTTTAGCCAGAAGACAAATCTGCTATTTTTTAGTGTCCACCTCCATGATCATTAAACTGGAAGCTTCAGTCTGCTAGCAGGTGGAACAAAAATTGGGTGCATGTGGTTTACATTCAAGTATTTTCTATTTGTTCAAGTGGGAATATGTTAATCCAGACCCAAAATGGTCTACGGATTGGTAATTCATACCAGTTATGTTGGTAGCTTCTAAATGCATTTAGTGTCAGAAAAATAAGTGAAACAGGGTACTTTGAGAGGCACAAACCATGGCATATTGGTTGGTATGCAATGCAGGGATCCTTAATAGTGCAATATGCATTGTATGGCGTACCAGGGAAAGGCTTAACTCAGACAATCCAGCCTTGTCTTATAGTGGTTACAACGGTCATAAGTTATAGAACTTAAAGGATCCTGTGGATGAATGTCAATTTATGGTCACAAAAGCCTCACCCCAGTTATATTTAGCCACAATCTGACAGAAGTTACAGGAGCGACAAACTGCCAAGGTTTGTTAATGTGAATTTCAATAACAGCCCCAATTTAAACCAGGAAGGTACAAAATATATTGACAAACAAATTTCAGCAAAGAAATGCATCCTCATTAATAACTACTTAAAATCACATGGAAATTAATCAGATTACCTTGCCACAATTCATGAACAAGGAACACTAGCTTACATAAAGCAAGTTATATTTTGTAACATCCTAGATTCAGGTATGATCAATTTATTAAAATATTAAGCCACAAAAGTTTCCCCAGATTATAGCACAAAACTAATGATATCCCAAACTAAAGTAAACCAGCCAACTATAAAAGTCCACACACTTGCACAAAATAAAGCACTTGCTGTGGTGGACTGAAAAGTTAGTAAACCATTCCAAAAACTATATTGGGGCAAATTTAAAGAAGAATTATGAGAAAAAAATGCAACGTGTAAAAACTTGGTGGAATTTTTGTCCAAAGGTAGTTGCAGAAAGTTTTCCAAAATGTTCAGTTCTTTCAATTCAGAATGACCGTGTCCCTGATCTTTAGAAAACTGCTATCAGTATAATTGGGTAGACATGCCATGTCTGGTTCAGCTATCATCCTATTAATGTTACCTGAATTACTAGGAAAATATCATGGAAAGTACCATCAATCTTTCTGAAGAAAAATTAAATTTAGATAAACTTATTACAATTATTTACAAAATTCCAGATAGGCTGAATAATTGCATGTCATTTGAATAATTGCATGTCATTTGTGACTATTAACATGATTTACATAGAAGTGTGAGAGGAGATGCTGCCAGCACAGCTGTCTGGAACTTTGTAATCATACCTCATTTGTGATTATCAACACGATTCATACACTTGTCTTACAAATGTAAGAGAACTCTGTGGTGTGGAACAGGGTTTATACAGTATGGAGCTTAGAGACGTGACCACAGAGTATCCTACAGGAAGAGAACAAAACTGTATATAAACTACTGTACCTGTGTAAATGTATATGTTTTAACAATGGGAACTAGAACAGAGGGTTAACTTGCAAAACTTCAAGAAAATAGTTTTAAATTTATGATTGTGCTATAAATGTTAGTTTCAATGCAACAAGGAGACAGGATGTCTACAACTACAGAGCCTTCTGCACTGTATTGTTTTAAGTCTTCCAGCAGTTGGAAAGATCCAAGAGAAAGGCATTTTTCACAGGGAGATGCTAAAATGTTGGCGGTTTCTAGCAATGGGGGGGGGGGGGTTTCACCTGGGATAGTCAGATGACTAAACTGAGGTCATCCCGCAAGTATCCCAGCAGCAATATTTGAGATATTAATTTAAGAACTCTCAGAAAGACTGGGCATTTGCATTTTGTCTTTGGCCTGGAAACATCCATTTACCACTTCTGCCTGCTTGTTCTGCAAGTTAGTTTTTAGGGCATAGTAACACTTAGATTCAGACAGGAATATAACACAGTATAGCTTAGTTTTTTTTTTTTATTTGAGACTGTTCTTCAATGTTGTTTTAAATATTTTCCTGTGATTTTGAACTCTGATGTAAATGGATTACTTGCCTCTGCTCGACAGTGGCACAGGAAAATAATTTTCTTGGGTGGCAAAAGCCAGGGTACCTTTTTGGCTGGGCTTACAGCCTAGTACCTACCTATGAACCTATTGTCTATTATTAAAATATATTTAAACCTTTCATTGTGGTGGATATCTGCGAGACATATTTAAGCTCAGAGTACTTGCAGATGCATTTGGTGACACTGTGGGCCACTTCCAATAGCCTTGCTCTTGGCCAAACTACCATTTGGATTAATAGTAACATTACACAGTAAGATTGGAACCCTTTGCTAAGGGCCTTAAAGTAGCTGATGTCATCACTGCCACCAGCCAGCTCTCAGTCTAGGCAAAAGGGAGCATAGCTAGTAAACCTGTGCCAGCCTTTCACAGGTGTGTGTGTATAAATCAAATCTGTGTGCGCATGCCAGCTATTTGAGCAGGGACATGAAGCACTGGTTGGACAAAGGGTGCTGGAGGTCTTAGCTTGGTCACCAAGCTGAGATCTCAAACTATACCTGTGCCAGTGGGTAGTCTTATTGGGGATATGGAGAAAGAGGGAGAAACCAGCTCCAGACTGACTGTGGTCTCTGTGTGCTCTTAAGGGAAATAGCACTTTACTGTGTATGTACACCCCCGCACACACACATTGTTGCCAGTGGTGAGGATTGAGGCTCCTTGATTAATAGGCCTTTATGACCACTTCTCTCAAGTTATTTCCACACACACTATGAAAATCAAAATGCAATCAAAAGCATGCTCTCCAAACTAAAAACCTCATCAACAGCAGCCGACCTACTCCCCAGCTATTTCTTGAAACTCACAGCAGATGCTATTGCTATCCCAGTCTCCACTCTCAAACAGATCAATTGTTGAAAACTGTGTGCCCAAACTCTGGAAAATATCCTATGTCACACCCATACATAAAGGCGGAACCTCCACTGAACTTAACTACAGACCCATTTGCTTTACTCTCCCTCCTGGCCAAAATCCTAGAAAAATGCATTCATACCCAGATGCTTAACTATCTCCTACACAGCAATATCCCGTCACCTACTCAGCATTGTTTCAGACCTGCCCATAGTTACCACTACAGCCCTCCTCTGCTTCACAGACACAGTAAACAGTCTCAAAAAATGAAAGCCTGCAAATGTCAACTCTTTTTGGATATGTCTAAAAGCATTTGACAGTCTCGCACTAAATCCTGCTAAACAAACTAAACCAATATCATCCATCAAATTCCACTCTTACCTGGTTCCAAAGCTACTTAACTGACAGGTACCAAGCTGTGAAATGGGAAAATTCTCTCTCCTCAGCTGCCCATAACTATAGGAGTCCCACAGGGTTCTATCTTAGGACCACTACTATTCACAGTCTTCACAAATTACTTACCTCCACACAGCATGCATTTATAATTCAGTATGCAGATGACGCTACCTTAATCTGTGCTGGACAAAACATTCCCATCCTCCTGCAAACAACTCAACTAGCATTCTCTGATGTTGAAAACTACCTTACCAAAGCCCAACTTATCCTCAATCCAAAGAAAACTCATCTTATGATTATAAACCAGTTATAACAAAAACACTTTACAGTCAGTTCACTATCTACAACACAAATGCTACTCCAATTACTCCAGTGGCACAGGCTAAGCTATTGGGAATAACCATAGACTCCCACCTAAAATTTGAGTCATCTCAACTTAACTATTAAAGTACATGCCAAACTGGGGTCACTCTACTGCACCAAACCATTTCTTACCAACACAAGATCAGCCATTGCTCGCTCCCAACTTCTATCCACCCTACTCTATGCATCTCCCATTCTGACGAATCTCAACAAAACTGAACTAAGCAAAATGGAAGCCTGCTATAACAGAATTGCCCACTTTGCTGCTAATTGCTCATATAAAACTCACTGTACTGCTTTGAAACAGCTCCACTGGCTTGAAATGCCCAATCTCCTAACCTACAATCAGCTCTGCCTCGGTCATTCTATTACCTCCCCAATAAGTATCCTGCCCTCAAAAACTTGGTACAACATCACTCAGCCAAAAGGCCTCTTCGATCTAGCAAACTACTACTAGAAGTCACCAACAGCTACAACAGCTTTGGAGATGCACTATATAGTAGTTCAGTGGCTAAAAAAATGGAATTCTGTCCATACTAGCATTCAAAACACCATCCAAAGCCTCCTTTAAAGACCTCATCAGGCAACATCTCAAGCAAAGTTGGTAGTGCCATGATTGCTCCCCAGGATAGTGAAAGCAGATAACATACATAGTAAATCTAGAGCACTTGATAATAGTTTTCAATCTTACTCAAACACTGGCTAATCTACAGTGTATGTACTGTACCTGTGTACTATGTATGTATTCTACCTATGTTCCAAATTTCAGCTGTACATCACAAATCTATTACCTTTATTTTTTAAATTAATATTTGTTTGTTCTCTCCAATGTAACTGTTTATGTGCCGCATACCACTGTAAAAACAGGTCTCTTGTAATTTGTGTATACTGATCATGTCTAACTAAAATGTGATAATTTTTCTTTATGGAGCTTTTCTCCCTGGGCCTCTTCTGAAGAACGGCCTTTTTGGCTCAGACACCCCTGGTTAACAAATGTAACAAATAAATAATAATGAAGACCCCCCCCCCAAAAAAAAAGACAATTTTGTCCAGTAACCCACAAATATATTAAGACTCCTCACACAGGCAATAATGCAAGCTCTTCCACTTTGACTACCTCAGTCTGAAAGAATAAAGTGCAACAGTGATGAATTAAAGTTCAACTTTTATTACAAACTGCCAGTGCACAGGACAGAGGAAAGCCACTAAGCTCAGGATGGCTCCCTTCAAAAATGGCAACTTACTGGGGTACATCTCCAGTGTTTGTTAGCAGGATCTCACTCTTGCACTGAAGGAGGGAAGCACAGGATATATAGACTGATGCCGAGAAAGTGATGCCAATACTGCCTAACCTAGTGCCCTATTAGTATTTTTTTCTTGATCTGCAAGGAAAGTTTGAGACAGACCGTTACATGTTATAGCACTGTCCAAAATCAATGCAATACCAACATATCTACTTCTCTTTATGTGCAAAAGCCAGGTAAAAAGAAAGGGAAAGAAAATTATCCTGCTGTAACTTCTTGGCTCCTTTTGTGGCATTTTCCATTTATAGTACAGTATTGTTTCTGTAATCTGTACTAATGAAAATATTTAATCCTAAAATAGAGAGAAAGTTCCATTGTGCATTTTTATTTTAAAATTAAGTTTTTAGCACCCAAAGTTCTGGTAACAAGATATCTGTTCAGAGGTACAACAGTCTAACCTTTTTTGAACCCAACCTGAAAGTCATGTCCCTTTTATACTATACCTTCTATGAACCTCCATCTTTCCTTCCCATTCTCCTCTGTATTCTCAATTTTATAATCTGTGTTTAGTCTAAAAGGTCCATTTCATTCTCATCTTTCTTCCTTATAAATTTTAATATGCCACTATAACAATTTTCATAAACAAAACCCTTCCTTCAACCACACTCACTACATTTACAAAATACTATTTTCTAATACATTAATTTCTTCTACAATCCATACCCTGCACCATCAGAGCCCAATACTGAATCAGATTTATTATGTACCTCATCGGATTCATTATGATTTCTTTTCCAAATTCAACTTATTCTGGAATTTTTATCAGTTTGCATGTGTTCTTTTTACTTCCTTTTACATTTTTTTCATTTCCCTCATACTCCTATCCTTCTTTACTTTGTGTGCGCTTTGTACTTTTTAAAATTCAAGCCACAGTTTTCATGAAGTCCTACATGGCCATATGATCCTTTTCTCCAATTTCATCCTACAGTTTATTTTATTCCCCTTCCTATTTTAATAAACTCCTACTCTTACATAATCTTCAATTCATATTAAATGGTCTAAAGTCACAATTTTATCACCATCTAGTACCTCCCCAAGCCTTCAGATAATACAAAATCAATGTTAGATCAAAGCTCCCTCTTAAATCCATTGACTTTTGCTCCACACAATTTATCTTCCCCTTAAATCAAAGTCCCCTGTAATTATAATTTTCATATTAAACACCACAGTCTAATATTTCATGAAACTGATTTGCCTTCCTTGATGGTTACATTTGCAAACAATGCCTTAATTCTATAAACATTTTCTCCCTCTCTCACATCCACGACAGTTGGAGAGAAAAAAACCACAAATAATGCACTGTTGAGGTTAACACACATGACTATGACTGAACACAATCCCATTTCCTAAGTTCATATTTCCAGCCCACAATTTTCTGACACTAGATTTTTTTTTATTTGTCACGAATCTTCCATTCTATAATAGAACATCCACATCACATTTAGCACACCGTTCTAGTACCCATATCATTCTTACAATATTGAGACTGTACACGTCTACTGAAATTTCTTCTAAAATTCTCCCTTAAGTTTAGAGGGAAATATTGTTTCATTTTTCTTATTTTTACTCTTTCCCCAAATTATATTTTCCTGTGTTTATGTATAAAGCCATTTATCCTCATAACAAAATGTCTTGCTGGCTAGAATTTAAAAAAAAAAATGATCAGTCCCCTCTCCTGACCTCTCTTCCTGCATATTCTCAGATTTCCCCCTCCAAATTTTTTCTACATTTTTCCTCATGCTCTCCTCAATCCTCTTGTCCTTCCTTGTATAGGTTTTCTTCCTCCATTTACAGTTTGCTTTTTAAAATCCATCCAAATGCCACCCCCCCCCGATAATACCTATATTCAGGGTACACACCACCTTGCTCTACGTTTTCCCTCCACATTCTAGTTATTGAGAAAAGTCCCCACAAAAGAATGATTTAAGATGGCCAGCATATCAACATCCCTCTGACAAGCCACAAAACAGTTAGCAAGTGTTTCATCTCTATTTTTCGTAAAAGTTTCTTACATTTATTTCACTGAATTGAACTTAACGCTTATAGTTGTGCTATACAGCTAATATTCTACATTTTGCACTGTTAAAGCTTTAAATATTTCACTGCATTTTGTACCATTTTATACTGTTTTAACTATTTTCATTGCTAGTGTTCCAATTACTGTAACTGCATTTTTATTGAATTACTCAACTATAAACTGCTTCTTCAGAGAGTTGTATTTTGTTTAAGTGCGCTATATCTATAGTTTTCTCTGCATTTTTTGTGATGTGTGTGTTCTAGTCAGGCAACAGTCTGGATAGAGGCCTGACTAGTTTTTGCTTAAGTTTCCTGTATTTCTGGCAGCCATCTTTTGCTGGTAGTGTCTTGTTTCTGCTGTTAGTGAGTGTAACAGGGTTGCATGACCTTCTCTAGCATGAGCGATTGGTTGAAAGAGCAGAGGCTAGCAGGACTGGGTAAGTAATTAGAGCTTCTAGATTCTTCCATCTTTTCTAGTATTTATACCCTGTGTTGGCAGGGTGTTGCATTTGTTTGCTCGTTGTGCACTGCAGCTGTGAGGTTTTAACCCATTGCAAGGTATCTCAGTTGCATTTTTTCCCTTTCCAGCACTCGTGTGACTGATGCCCTCCCTTGCAACTACTGTAATTTTATCCAGTCCTACTCATACTTATAGGTACTCTCCTCTCTCCCACTCTACCATCCTGGACCTCTCTTCCACAGATTCTGACAACCATGGATGGACAATTTCCTGTGGTTTCTCTTGCTAGTCTCATTTATATGGGCATCCTGAGATAGTGTAATAACGGCTTCATGTACACAGACAGCCCGCTTCTTCTACCACCTAGGAACACAATATGCGAGAGATGCAATTACATTAAGAACCTAGAATCCTTGCTGTCTCAATCACAAGCTAGTACATCTGGCACAGAGAAGGTTATCTGCACAAACACCACACCTCTAACACCATCCACACCTGTATAGTACATTCCTATATATGTGGATGTTCAACAAAAAAAATACCTAGACAAGAGACACCGCCGAGGCAAAAGCACACATGCACATCACCACCCATAGTACACATGCCTGTCAGACGGCCTCCAAGGCCCAGCCACAAACCCAACATACTAGTCAAAGGAGACTATCATGAGACACACGTGCCCCTCACCAGGCTAGATAAGGGGAAAGTCACGGTAAGTTGCTTGTCAGGTGCTAGAATCTGCCACAATACTCATGCACTCAAGTCTCTCAAGTCTCTCAACAGGTACTGTTCAGATTCTTTCAGTCTATGTTAGTGAATGACTCGAGACGTTCCTCTCTGAACTATATGAAGAGAGACATGATTGAGCTCACTGAGTGTGTCCCAGGCAGGTATGTCCCTAGCCTTAAGCAGCATCCTACCGTCACCCAGAATGATGCCTCAGCATGAACAAAAAATGACTAAATTGGCTTCTGGCATCATTCCACAGGGATCCAGTACCAGACAGCCTGGGAAGACAACTGACGGGACCATGATACTTTGCCAAAGATGGCCCTCCATCAGTCTTCCCTGGGCTTTAGGCTTCTAACAAAAGCTCTTGCCTCCCCCCCATAGTGCTTTTTTAGGCAAAGTCATGAGGACAAAATTACCAATGTGAAAAATTCTTAACGAAAATTAAAAGGTCATGCTGCTAACCGCTAGGAATCTTAACATGAAACTGCACTTATTGCAAGCATTCCTCACCCTAGAAGATGTGGACATTTGTGCTGTCACAAACCTGGTACAAAGCTGCAGAGAGTACCCCAGCCTTACCAGGTTACTTGTCCTACCATACTGTCAGACCCCAAACAGAGTTCTACAAAGCCAAAGAAGGTGGAGTTTCAATATTTATCAAAGACCTACAAACCTCCAGGCTAGTCAAACAGTATGACGCACAGGAGACACTCCAGGTGCAGTTAACTATTGAAAAAGCTCCTGTTCAAATCATAGCTAGCTACAGACTCCCAACCATGACTCAGGAGGCCCACTCCACCTATCTAGACTTGCTTAAATCCATCAAGATTCAACCTTCTACTCTGATCCTGGGTGACTAAATACCCAACCATAAAACAGAAGACCTATTCTAGCTCAAACACGAATGCCCAGAGATTCAACTTAGTCAATACCAATGCATTGGATCAGCTGATAGACACCCCCACAAGAGGTGAAAATATCCGGGATCTGGTACTAACCAACATGAGTAGCCACTGTAGCACCCCTACAGTGTCATCCGCCTTGGTAAGATGAGACCATAAATCAGTTTTGAAGTAAATCTCCCCTAACCCCACCCCCTTGCCAGGGTTGAACAAAAAATTTTCCAAAGCGGACCACAACCTCCTGTGAGCAGGTATAAGCAGCTTCACAGCCACCATCCCTTCAGTTGCATCAAGCACTAAATGTCCAAGCCTACACCAAAAAAAACTATACGAGCACTTTTACAGCTGCATGGACTCCGCAATACCAGACAGGACCAAATCATCTTCAAGAACAGTAAACATGTCTGGTGAACAAGCAGCAATAAACAGATTAAAGGAAAAAAATTGCTGTACAAGGACCAAAGAGAATCAGGTGCCAAGTTGGAAGCAATCTCTCCTTTGTCTGAACAAGCAAAAAAGGTCACTGGTGAAATCCACTAGGGCTTACAAGAGTCCAAATTGGGCACATCCACCAAGGACAATCACAAGGCCTTCTTCACATATGTCCGCAATCTCAAAGGAACTCCCACATCTGCTCTGAATTGGTAGTTAAGAATACCACATACACAATAGATCTAGCCAACCTGCTGGCAGCCAAGTTCAGAAAAACTTTCACCCCCCCCCCAACAGTAAGCCACAACATCCCCAGCACCTACCCCCCTCCCCTCATCACCAAGGAGCAGATTATTAATGCCCTCTCAAAAGGAAGAAAATACAGCCTCCATGGGACCAAACATCTCTGGCTGTGTCCTACATGAACTCGCACAAGAGCTTTCAGCACCGCTAGGCACCCTATTCAACCAAAGCCTGTCCTCATCCCAGCAGAATAGAGGACAACCATGGTGGAGTGCCCACCGACCCAGGCAATTATAGGCCAATCAGCCTAACTAGCCTGAACTGCAAGGCCATGGAAATAATCATGGACCTTATAAACAAGGACATCGGCAACCTCCAAACGCTTGATCCCACAGAGTTTGGTTTTGTCAAAGGGAGATAATGTTTGTTAAACTTGGCCACCTTCTTCTAAACGGGCACCAAAGCTATGAAGGAGGGCAAGACAGTGCATACCACCTACCTTGACCTAGTCAAAGCCTTTGACACCATTCCCCACTTGGGCATAATAGATAAAACACTCCCAGCTAGGCATCAACCCATATGTTGACCGATGGGTAGCTAACTGGCTCACTGACAGAACCCACTCAGTCAAAATAAAGGAAGCCACCTCTAGTAGTAGACCCATAACAAGTGGCATACCCCAAGGATTGGTCTTGGGGCATCTACTGTTTGGGATATACTTTGAGGTGTAAGCCAAAGCCAGTGGTCTGTGGTTGACCAAGTTTGCACAAGACTGCAAGCTGGGCACTGTCAAATTCTCCTAGTGATGTGAACATCCTCCAAGAGGACCTTAACCAAACTAGCGACTGGTACCAGAAGCATGGTCTCAAACCAAATGCCAAAAAAATGCATTATCCCCTTTGAGTGAAAATAGTGCCCCCGCTAATTATCACATGAACAACAATGTACTAAGCATGCAATCAATCGTGAGTGACTTGGGCACCTAGGTTGATAGCAACTTTTGACCACGTTTCCTCCGTTGTACCAAACACTTTCTACATGACCCACCTCGCAAGGATATTTCATCCAGGACCAAGGAGATCATAACATCCCTGTACTCCTCCCTCATCAGATCCATTAATCAAGTAGAATGCCCCCTTCAGAATGTACCTTAAGCACATGCAGCAGTTATGAGAGACCACAGAGGTTCCTGACCAGGAAAATCCAGGGTCTCAAACACCTACCCTATACAGATAGGCTAAAAGCCTGTCCCTCTACAGACTGCTCAGTGGTGACCTGTGTCTCGCATACAAAGTCATCTCAGACTCAGCCTTGGAGTTGCTGCACATCTGCAAGTTAAACTCCACTCGCACAACCCGCATGCAAGGTCTCAACCAGGTCTGTGACATTAATAGAACCTGTTGGTGGGATAGATTTTTGTCCCAATGACTCCATCTATGGGAGAGACTTCCTCACTACCCCTCTAAGAGGAACCTGGATGACTGGAAAGAGAAAACATACCCCTGGGATCCCACCTGTGTCCTGCTGGACAGGAAAAATGGGTGCCAACTGTGGGAACATGGGTGAAATTCTAGGCTTATAATCTCCAGGCCAATAGTCTGGAATCGTCCTATGAACCTATGAGCTTCCAACCTCTACTCTCCATTCCAAAAGTTTCTCATCTCTTTTTACATAATCAGTTTAACACAAACCCTGCATGCATTTTTTAATCTTCCTCTGGTGCATCAATTCTAAACTGCAAAGTAACTTTTTCCATTTAAAAGTTACTAACCGAAAAGTTACTCCATGGATAAATGTTATTTTTGTTATGGTTCCAGAAAATTCAGCAGTCCCTCAAAGTCTGTCACAATAAGAGACAGAAGTCTGAGCGTTAAAACCCAGAACAATTACCAAATTGTCCCACTGTATGTTCTTATTGTCAGTTTCTTTTTACGCGAGTTTGTTGCTGCTCTCCCTGCTGCATACATTTTAGTTAGTGCATTATCTGCTGCTACATCAGACATCCCAATTTGTTGCTGCTTTCCTCTACTTTGTTACTGCTGCAATCTCTGCTGCCACATCACTTGGTTCCTTTTCCACATTACTATCCTCAGCATGTCCAAAATTATCTACCATCTCACCCATGAAAGAGCAGTCACCTGGATTATCCTGCTCTATTTAACAGAATATCTGCAAGCCCTCCTGATGCCAGTTGCATTCTGTACCACTTCAAGAGACTCTTACTTGTCAGTTAAGGCAGCTAAATGCTATTAATTTGTAATCTACCACACAGAAATCAGTTTTATATTCTGAAGCACCACATTGAACAAATTATTCTCCAAATTCTCCACAGCTTCTCTCCTCCTACATGCTGCTGCTTCCCTTAGCACTCTTCCCTGTAGCTGTAAGGGCCCTTTGGTACCACCTAGCAGCTCCAAAAGGTTTCCCCTGAGAAAGGGAGGCTACTAGCCCTGTACGACTAACCGGGTCAACAAAGGAGATGAATAAAGACAGATTGTCCAGTTAGCTAGGATGGCGTTTAATGACCGTACATTTATTGTCAGACAGATTAAACTGGTATGTTATTGAGAGTTTATCTGCCGTGGTGGCGCAGCGGTGGCGTGGTTGCCTCACAGCAAGAGGTTCTCTCATTTGATTCTCGGCTTGGGTTGGGAGTGCCTTCTGTGTGGAGTCTGCATGTCCTCCCCGCAGTCAAGTGGGCTTTCGAAAGACATGCGTTGAATGGGTGTGCCTTCGTTGAAGGTTGGGCGTCAGGCTGGCAACTACACACCATAAAAAACAACTGCCAATCATTAACGGACCAGAGTTCAGCTGTGGCAACCCCTAACCGGGAAAAGCCGAAAGATCAGAGAGCACTTTTGAAGTGCATTCTGAAGTAGTAATGAAAAGGGAGAATGGCATGTGTCCCATTACTAGGTGGGGAGACAATTTCAGCTAAAATGGACATTTATGACAGGGCAATGGTCATGACAACATTGACCAGATTCTCAAAGAATGGGATTAAAAACTGGGACATACATACAGTAGAGATAAGGCTAGGTGATAAACCTATGTATTTAAGGAAGTTAAAAATGTTAAGGGCTTGATGGAACATATGGGAATAGTCGCAATATGCCAAGATCCAGACATGGTAATCTAACAGATGTAGACAGTGCATTTATATTAAGGAAGCCAATATAGTTGTAGAAAGTGATTATGAATAATTTATACTAAAGTTTGTTACAACTGTGGAATGAAAGGAGACACTGTGCATCGATAAAATGGAAGCCTCAGGAAACATATGTATGTGTTCACAATATCTTTTCAAGCATCTTGAAATATTCATAAGACATAACATTTCTATTTAGAAAAAGCACCAGCCAACCCCCGAGGTGGACAATAGTTAGAACAGGTGGCGGTATGGGACCCCCTCCCTCCCATTTGAATAAGCATGCATCTCAAACTTTCGAGAAATAAGTTTTGCACTTAATTTTGCTTTAGTCATGCTACTTTACATGAAAAACTTCAAACAGAATAACAATCCAAAAACATATTTTGTGTCGAGTAGTGGGTCACACGTACACAACTAGAAAGGGAGTGTGATTTAAGTTGAGGATACGTCTGATTTGGAGATAAAAAATACATGTTGGAATCTGCAGCATTTCAGAATTCTTGGTCTGGTGAATTACACAATTAGGTTTAGTGTGCTTTCAATGGAAATATTGCCACAGGATAAGCAATCAAACAGCATAGATTTTTTTAATGATGTTGCCAATTGTGCGCGTTGTGTGGCAGAAAGTGAAAAAATTGTCAGTTATGCTACATTTTCTGCATTTCATTGGCGATGGCTACCCTTGCAACAGCTAGTGGTCTATCTAGCCTTTTCATACACAGAGCTCAACATGAAAGTACTTTGGTCATCTACAATTTACCATAGACCAAGAATATTGGCTGCCAGATTGGTGGGCAAATGATGAATAGGAGGAGGTTCAGTTCCAAGCCCCAAGAGACACTTGGGTAGGGTGTGCACCTCCAACATGAATTAGATCAGCCAACCACTTAGCTGTCCACCACGTGTGGTTAGATCAAATATAAAACCTACAGTTGGGTAAAATCTTACTATAATGGTAAGATTATTCTTGCCTTCACCACTGCAGTATTTCTTACTAATGGGGATTCCCTGATGTGAAGCCCTCCGTCTGGCCAGTTTACAAAAGATTTTAGGTATGCAGAGTGTCACCTGCTTACTTCTTGCGTAAGATAGGGCATAAAGGTGATGTTCAGGTGTACCATCCTCAGAACAGATTGCCCTAGTAGGAACAGCAGTCCAAGGAAAACCAAGGAGAACCTGCACAGCCAGGAAGGGAAAAAGACTGGGGGGGGGGGGGGTACTGCAGCAGTAAAGGCAAGGGCATCTACCGTTCTAGTAAGATTTTACACAACTGTACTATGTCCTTACATTTACCGCTGCAGTATTCCTTACTAATGGGAGAGTGCAAAAGCTCAAGAAACAACCTGGGAGGAGGAAGCAGCAGAGCCCTGCAAGAAGCCATGAAGTATGGCAACAGCAAAACCAGCTCTGGCAATACCATCCAACCAGTAATGTTTGGTAAAGATATGCACAGAAGTCCAGGTAGCAGCTCCAAGAATAGAATTAGCATCCAAGCCATGAAAAAAGCACCAGAAGCAGCTTAACAGAAGGCTCTCGTCATGAAAAGTGTAACAAAAGGAAATAGCCTTTGAAATCAAAGTAGAAATAGTTTGCTTGGAAACGGTCAATCCTAAAGAACTAGGATGAAAGGAAACAAATAACTGGTCAGACTTCCCGATAGCTTTAGGTTTTATTCAAATACAATCCCAAATACAATCTGAGCCATCTATGCACATCTAAAGTATGTAGCATCCTCTCACTATCAGATTGCAGAGATGAAAAAAAGTAGGCAGATTAATAGACTGATTAAGTGACAACTCATTAACCACCTAGGCCATAAAAGGATTAGTACACAAGGTCACCCTGTTCTCATGAAATGTCAAAAAAGGTGGACAAGCCATAAGGGCTTGCAACTCAAGACACCAGTAAAAGTAAGAGCTAACAAAAGAAGAGTCTTCCAAGAACAATGTTGCAAGGAAGCAGAAACAGCAGGCTCAAAAGGAGCCCATGTCAATTTTTCTAGAACAAAATTAAGATCCCAGGGAGGAGGAACAGGTTTCCTGGGAGGTCTAATATTAAGGGTGCCTTTAAGAAACTGCTTAGTCTCAAATCTAGAAGCCAACAGGGGAGTTAAAGGCAGACAAGCAGGAAGAGCTGATAAGTGGGCCTTAATAGAACAGGCCAAACCAGCATTGAGCAACTCATGCAAATAAAGTACCAAAGGAACACCCCCAGAAAGTGGGTCCAGGTCACGAGAGACGCACCAAATAGAAAACCTTTTCCATTTAGACAAGTAGGATTTCCTAGTAGTAGGTTTCCTGGCCTCCTGCAGGACCTGCAGCACATCCTCAGAAAAAAAGGTGCCTATGAGGAATCAAAACCCTAAATCACCCACAGTGTCCATTGAAGCATGGACAGGTGGGCAGGATGAGAGATCCCTTGTCTTGTGTGAGGAGATCCACCCTGTGAGGTAACTAGGGATGACTTCCCCTGGCAAGATGCTGAAGTAGAGGAAACCAGTGCAGTCATGGCCAAAAGGGAGTCACCAACAAGATTTTGAGAGCATCCTATTGAATCTTGAACAGACTCTTGGAATGAGAGAGGAAGGGGAGGGAATGCATAAAGAAACCTCCCCTTCCAAGAAATTGAGAGGGCGTCCACCTTCCAGATCAGAGGACCTGGGACTCTGGCACAAAACAGAGGAAGTTTGTTCAAAGGGGAGGCAAAGATCAACTTGAGGAATACCCCACTTATTAACAATGTCCAGAAACGCATCCCTGTGAAGCGTCCATTTGTAGGACTGAGTGAAGGACCTGATCAGATGGTCTGCCACAACGTTCCAATCTGAAGGAATATAAACTGCCTGAAGAGTCGCATGATACTGGAAAGTCAGATCCCATACTAGAAGTGCCAGCCTGCAAAGATGGCAGGATATCGTGCCCCCTATTTGTTGATATACCACAACTATGGTATTGTCTGTGAATACCTTGAGTGGCCCTGCAGAGAAGAGAGGATGAAAGGCCTGAAGAGCCAGCAGAAGAGCCCTCGTCTCCGATGTTGATGTGCTCCTTCCGCTGACAAAAAGTGACCACACTCCCTGAACCCTCAGGGGGCCAAATGTTGCTCCCCATCCCACATCTGAAGTGCCTATGAACAGAGCCGGAGAGGGAAGTGGAGGCTGAAATGGGAGCCCTGGATTCACAGACAACTGCTGAATCCACCACCTCAAACTCGCTGGCTGAAATGGAGGCCAGTGGAAAAAAAGAGTTTGAAAGAAAAATGAGTTAATGCCTTTGGAAAAGGGATACCAGCATTGGCACCATTTGAAACCTGCAACCCAGAAAAACATGATCCTGAGGAGGAGATAGGGACGACTAAGTTTATTGTGAACCCCAGGCTCTTAAGAGGAGAAATTGTAAAGTGACGATTTTGCAAAAGGACCTCTGGAAAAGATGCCTGAATCAGCAGGTCATCCAAATAAAGAAAGGTCTGAATCCCTTGAAGCCGGCAAAAGGCAATCACAGGAGCGAGGCATTTGGTGAACACCCTTTAGCAGTAGAAAGGTCAAAGGGCAAAGCACAACTGAAAATGCCAGGAAGCAACAGAGAAATGCAAAAATCTCCTGAAAGAGGATGGATCGGAAATGGAGATAAGCATCTTTGAGGTCCAGAGACACCAGAAAGGCCTGAGGGAGTAAGAGGGAGAAAAGGGACTGAAGGGACATCTGAAAGGAAGTCACCTTCAGAAAGGTGTACAGATGGCAGAGGTCTAGAATAGGCCTCCAAGTACCTTCTTTTCTCGACACTAGAAACATTCTGGAATAAAATCCTTTCACCCTTTGGAACACAGGCATTTCTTGAATAGCACCCTGAAACAAGTCCCCCCAAAGAACCTCTGGTGAAAAAGGAAGCTGTTCCCAAGGAGGCTGAGGAATGCCCATAAAGGGAGGACTGGAAATCCAGACCATGAAGTATCCTTGACAAATGACTGAAAACAGAAGAATCCTGGGTGATCTGGAGCCAAACAGGAAGAGAAAGGCAAAGAGACAAAATAATGTGGCTGGGAACGGAGGGATAGTCAGACAGCACCTGGTTTGCCAGACAGCACCTGGTTTGCCAGGACAGGAAAGCTTAAGAATCCCAGCAGTCCTAGTGGCTTTAGCAGGAGGAGTCCGTTTACCACCCTTTTTACCTTTCAGGAGGATGAGACTGCCTGAACAAAGGCCGGCTTAGACGGGTAGTTACGCTGAATCTTAGGCACAGGAGAAACAGACATGCTTAAGCTCTTGTAAAGCCTTCTCCTTGTCATGAAGAAACAAACCAACAGCCACAAAAAAAAAAATAAATAAAATATCCAGAGGAGCATCCAGCAACTTAGCCTCATCTTCAGGCAAAGGTTGAAGCTGAAGCCAGGAATATTTCCTCAGAACCAAGCCAGAGGCAGCAGCCCTGGAAGAAACATCTGCATCATCATAACTACACTTGATAGAATGACAACCTGGGAGGAAGACCCAAGAAAGGAAAGAGCCAGAGTATTACCCTCAGAGTCCAGAAGATCAAAAAGAACCTGACAGACATGAAAAAGAAGAGCCAAGACATGCCTAGAAATATTGGTGATAATTAATAGCTCTAAGCACCAGGGTAAAGGAAGTATAAACCTTCTTAAGTCAGCCTATCCATGGTCCTACTGTCCTCATCAGAAGGCAGTAAAACTTGGACAAAGGAAGAAATTGAGATGGCTTATCAGGGGCTACAAACACCACAGAGGGGTCAGCAGCAGGACATTTACACAAAAAATAACAATCCTCAGGTACCCTGTAAAACCTACAAGGCTTCTTGGGAGCAAAGGGGGGGGGGGGCAAAAAAATCAGATGCTTTAGAGGCAGTAGATAAAAACACAGTAATTTTAAGTTGTGCTCTCAACTAAACCTATATGAAACAAGCACATTGAATTCTGCTCAGCAAAGCTTAATGTTAAAGTTTTTTTTTGATCCTTTAGATTTTTGCAACAAGACAAAAAAATGATTGTTAGTAATTGCACATGTACATCAGTAGGACTAACAAGTCCACATTCTTAAGTACAAAAGAGAATCTAAAAAAGGTGTACATTTTGCAGAATGCTTTTTATACTTTTAGGAGCTACAAAGCAGAGGACAGTGGGTATGCCACTGACACTATGGGACCACAAAGCACAGCTCATTATTCCTTCCAACACTACAATTCACTTCACAAATATACAGTTAGTACTTCGTCAACTCTCCCCAATCTCTGGACCACAGAGAACTTTCTCCTTAAAAATCTCCCTACAACTGTTTTCAGTCAGTCTTTATCCAAAAGGGGAAGACAAAACACCCATTTATCTAAACTAGGTACTGATCAGTGTAAGTGTTTAGAATAAAACAGTTGCAGGTCCACCACAACACAGAGAGCTAGAGACTGAAAAGACAAAGACCTTACCATCCCACTTAACACATGCTGCTCTAGTTAACTCATACGGTGCTACTGCTACATGTTCTACTGATGCAGAGTGACAGCTCCCTGTCACCTTTCTGTAGGTTAGTCAAATTTGTAGCAACATCAAATGCTTGCCATGTTAATAACGCAGCAGAGATCAAAAGAAGCTTTCCCTGTAAAATTTTGAACATTTTTCCACCAGAGTCCACATGCAGTGGACCCATCACAAGCTGAACTGCAAATATCTAATTGACTTTAAGGCTACTTACTGAGATATATTAAATACACAGGACACTATGTGCCACAAGTAATCAATTCTCTTAAGTTTTAAACTACTGTACCCCCTCTGGGAAATTCAATAAATCAGTGCTTTATCACACAAAGCGGTTTTGACAAGGGTGGTCTTACAAGGAAAGAAGCTGTTTTTTTTTTTTTATAAACAGCCTTTACAATTTAATCCAACAGGCCCCTTCCTAACCCACTTCTGCAATAGGTGAAAACTAATTTTGGATTACTAACATTAAAATGCAATACAAAAAAGAACATTATGTCTGCCACAAAAAACATGCCCTTTTTGGTATCGTAATAAGTTTACTTACTGTTTGTTGCATTTGTTCCTCTAGTTTGCGATACTCTTCTGAAGAAGAATTAGTCAAGGAGCTACTGTATTCAATGCCATCAAGTTTAAATGTCAGTGGAAGCAAAGGCAGTGCATACGAAGTGGAACCTTGCATTGTAGATTTCCTTCCAGTTGTGAAATCTGCAGTATACAGCAGATTGGTTGTGTAGCTCATATCACTGTCTATGCCCAATGTAGACACACTGTGGAATAACTCCGCTTTAGATGAGGTAGAATACAGCAATGGTTTACTGTGCTTAGAGGCTGAAGAGGCTGCTGTAGTTCTTCTGGTAACCAAAGCGGATAGAAGAGATGTTGGTGATACTGGCATTAGTGTAGTAGTCTGCCGTGGACTAGAAAAATGAGATGCACCATCTGTGGATTTCTGTAAAGTTGACACCGCATGTTGTAATTTGGTAGATTTTGTCAAGTGATATGCTAGCCTTGCACTAGAGAGATGATGCCCAAAATCTGTAGAGGTCCATATAAAATTTGACCCAGTGTCTGTTGAGGTCTGTAGGAAAGCTGATAAGGGACTCAAAGATGTAACTTCATTTTCTGATCTGGTAGTTTTAGCAGATTTATACATTTGCACTGGACTGGAGAGGAGCGACCCAGCATCTGTAGAGTTCTGCAAAGTTACAATATCCATAGCTATACCTGTATTTTTTAATCTGGTGGTTTCAGAGGACCCATACAGAAAAGTTCCATCACTTGCAACATTAGTGGCTGTTTTAACAGATGCCCCAGGTCTAGTGCTGTTAATATTCACAACAGGCAATGTGGTCACTAATGACAATGCATTTAAACTTGAATTTAGAGGTTCTACAGAGGTGGCGCTGGATGATGGATGAGCAGAAAGTCCCTCCACTGCTGTAGCATTGCTTTTACTAGCTACTGTATAAAGAATATCTGTTCCTTCTGTTACTCCAAAAGGATACGTCATTACAGAAGGGTAAACTGGAGAAACAGAGCCATCATGCATGCTGCTAGATAAGTACATGTCTGTACTATTTTTAACACTGCCCCCAGTGGTGGATAACATGTGCCATGAACTGGAATTAGACAAAGTGGGACCTATGCAACCTTGATCAGCTTGCGTGACATTTATACATGGTCCTAAAGAATCCGTTTCAGTCAGCATTGCATCAGTGGTGTACGTTCCCGAATACAAGTTAGCCTCATCATCCAGTACAGTATCCAACAATGTTCCTGTGATTGGATCCATTTCACTCATCTGGGAATAAGGTACATTAGAGCTCTGAGAAAGGTCATTTGTAGTATCATTATCGAAGAAATACCCATATGTTACAGCTTCAGCACTGGAATGAGCAGAAACTGTAGAGTCTTCCACAACCGTATTTAAAGGATAAAATATAGTTACAATAGCATTCGAAGGCATTGCATCATTCGAAGGCATTGCATCAGTTACAGAAGGTAATGAACTTAAATTATACAACTCCACAGACCTGGAGTGACTAGTTGGAAATGTACTATACTCAGCTGATGCATTATGTTGGGCCAACACGTATGTAGTATGCTCTGTATGTGGGGAAGGAGATTTTGTAACAGCTGAGCGGGAATTAAATACAGGAAGGGCACTAAATGGTGAACTGGGAAGATCACCTGCTTCCAGGACACTGCTCTTTGTGAAATTAGTGTAATTATCCAACAAGCCAAGGGGACTAGAATTAGATGTGCCACTCATTTCGAAGGTCACTACTGTGGTATTAAGGAATGACTCAGTTGAGGACTGAACAAAATCAGGCACCATATCACTTGCAAAATCAGCAGTGGTCTGTGCATTTGGCATGCTGCTCAATGTGGATACATTTTTGTTATGATTAATCATATCGCTGAAGTTATACAATGTATAGGGAGTCTGCGTCAAACTCGACCTTAATATTTCATGGGAAACAGTGACATTCTGCAAACCATTAAAACTGTCCTCAAACGTTGCAGTACCAACATAGTCTGAAAGGCTTGCAACAGTTAATGATCTAGTAACAATACTTCCCGTTCTAGAGCTTAAAGAATGAGTATCTGGAGTCTCAACTCTGCCAGATGTACCAAAGTTAAATCCCTTTATAGTTACTTCTGTGGCAGGTACCATACGAATAGAATTCTCCAGGGCACTCGTACCAGAATGGGCTATTCCTGTTGGACTTGCAGGAAGTGAAGATGTGCCAATTAATCTGGAGAAGAAACCAATATCAGTGACACCTGACTCTTCCCTAGCATCATTAGTGATACTGAATACATTATAACCAGTTGCAGAAGGCTGTGGACCAGTGATATTTAATACTGCATTCACTGGTGTAGACAGTGTTGGTCTTGAATGAAGAGGTGAAGACAGGAAAAGCACATCAGATACAACAGTGTGATTTTCATCTGAAAGTGTGCTAACTGTATTACTGGTATCTAGATTACCTGAATGCACAACACTCAAAAACTTATCTTCTGAAAAAGTTAAAGTTGCTGACATTGTGGGAACTTGGATGCTTTCATTTAGATTTGCCACATCTGTTCCATCCACATTTAAACTACTATCAGTGGCACTCCTGCCCACTGAAGAAGCTTCTGCAGAGGCAGTCATCAGAAATGCAGGAAATGCAGTTTTCACACTAGATAGCTCAGAACTGCTCTCTAAACTAGTAGATGAGGAAAGGACAGTGGAGTCAGTGACAAGACCAGATGATCCAAGTAAACTGCCAGTTACATTGAACAAAGCTGTAATATCAGATAGCCATCTTGATGAATGTGCTTGCACTGTCCTGAGCACTGAAGTAGTGGTATTGCTGTGTATTTTATGGTCTTCTGAGCTGTTCCTGAAGTTAAAATTACTTGCATATTCACTTGTCTGGGGAGTCTGGACAGCATAAAGATTCGACTTTGGTGTCACGGCTGGTGATGCACTCTGGTATAAAGAGCTATTATCTGGGCCAGAGAAAAAGCTCGCCTGTTTGATGGAACCATTTGCAGAGGTCATTCCTAAACTTGTCAGTAACATACGGGATACATTAGATCTGATGGTTGTACTAGTGTCTAGAGTAGATGCTGCATTGTTCCCAGAGTTTGTCCATCTGTCAGAACCATTTGGAGGTGTGATCCCCAAACTTGTCAACAGTTTAAGAGGTTTATTAGAGCTGACAGTTGTATTCATGTCTAGAGTAGATGCCGTATTTCCTCCAGTTTGTGTTTTACTGTAAACAATGTTTGGCATTTCTGAAGTATGGATATTAAATGAAATTTCCTTATCTGGGGTAAACAAATCTTTTAATGGATTGAGTGAAGTGTTCTGTGCCAAACCAGCTTTAGTTGTAGCAATCTCAGATGCCCAAGTAACAGTACTTTTAAAATTTACGTCTGTTACATAAAACTCTTCTGAAACTTCTGCTGGTCTTTCAGTAAACATCTCTACTCCAGAATTTATTTTAAGTGTCTCTAATTCAGAAGCAGAAACATAGGTCCTTCTGCTTGCATCATTCAGAGACATGCAAATCTTGGCTACATCTGCACAGAAATGTAAAAACAAGCATCACTTACCACACAAACATCCATTTACAGAACACTTATCACAAATTAGAATTCACAGCTATGTAGTATTTTGTACCACAGATGAGCATTCACAGTTATGTGGCGTGTCACTCATGTTCTATTACAACTCCAAGAATGCTTGCAGCAGCAGTTAAGGTAGTTTTGCATACTATTCTGTCTCATTGCAACAATTTAAGTTTTCTAAATATCCCTTTATGGAGCAAACATTTATGTTTGTCCAGGTGCTTGTAGTGACACCAAACCCTTTTCAGCCACTACCCAGGCCAAAAGGCACAATGCACACATATAAAGCATTCTGAAATAATAAACAGGCTACGATCAAAGTACAGTTCTAAAATCAAATGCAGTTCAGTGAAATAGTGAGAACACACATTAGAACAGAGAAGCCAAGTACAGTTCAAATAGTTTGTTAGTGATTTGATTTCAGAATACAAGGAATGTTAGATGGCATGCCATAGGATGAAGGCCCCTGCAGGGAGTGACCAAGGTAGCGGGCATCTGAAACACTTACATTTATATTTGTTGGCTGGATGTTCCTTTAACTTTTGTTCTTAAATTGGGGGAATATTATCCAAATTCTTAATTTCTGTGGTAGGTTGCTCAAGAGAATGCTGCAAATCCACAAAAGGGCTTTTCATGAATGGCCAAGAAGAACTGGGGTCTTCTCAGCTCAAATGAGATGTTAAGAGCTCATGGAGTATGTGCCACCTCACAGTAACAGCTCAGACAGTGAAGGGCAGTCTTATTCAGCATCTTAAAAATTAACAGATAGCCATGGCAGAGATCGGAAGTAATTTTCCTCTTTAAATGGCGTTAGCGATGTTCATTTCTGGTGGCCACGTTTGTAAAGCTGAAAACTATGCTGTATAGCTTGAAGTACAAATTAATTAGTGTTGTAATTTAGACATTGGGACAATAGGCAGAGTGCATTCTACTTTGGGGGATGGAGGAGAAAGTACAGTTGTGTACCTGCCATAAATGTAGATGTTAAAGTGTATGCACTGTTGCAGTCATTACTCTTGGGTTATCCTGCTGGCAGGATACCCACAGTCGGCCTGAGTTCCAAAGTCTAGGTCCGATGTCGGTTGCTGTTGCCTCTTCCCGGACGTCAGTGCACCAGGGGTATCAAAGATGCAGCAGACGCCATTTTCTTCAGTTTTTCTTGTCCCAGATGTCAGGTGCCCCCAAATGGTAGGCTGAAAAATATATCAATAAGAAATGGACACACAAAAATACCATTTCCTTCATCTACAAGCAAAAAGGTTGTACAGGATAGAGAAGTGCAGATAAGTCCCAGCAAAGAGTAGGGGGAAGGTGGGTGGATACCCTGGACTGCAACAGTGAATACACTTGAACATCTACATTTATGGTAGGTACACAACCGTACTATGTTCATATAGTGTTTCACTGTTGCAGTCATTACTCTTGGGTTGAATCCCAAAGTTGAGGAAGGGTGGCTGGGCTAAATAGGATTAGGAGAGACTATGAGGCCCTGCAGAACTGCAGTGGCGAAGCCTGCTCTGGACTTAAGAGTAGAGAGGCAAGTGGTAGTGCTTTGTAAAGGTGTGCACTGAACTCCAAGTTGCAGCCTCTAAGATGTTTGGTTGGTGCTCCCCTGAGGAAGGCTGCTGAAGTGGCTGCTGCTCTGGTGGAATGAGGCCTAATGCCCTTAGGCACAGATTTGCCATGTTGAGAATAGCAGAAACGGATGCAATGGCCTATCCATTTAGAAATAGTGGAGATAGCCTTTCCTTGTGATCCTGCAGTATATGACACTAGAAATTGCACAGTCTTTCTGAAATCTTTAGGTCTGTCCAAGTAGAAATGTAACTTGCCTGTGTATGTCCAAATAATGTAGAATTTTCTCACCCTTGTTCTGTGGTTTTGGGTAAAAGGTAGGCAAGTGAATGGTTTGATTGAGGGCCATATGACACTAGAAATTGCTCAGTCTTTCTGAAATCTTTAGGTCTGTCCAAGTAGAAATGTAACTTGCCTGTGTATGTCCAAATAATGTAGAATTTTCTCACCCTTGTTCTGTGGTTTTGGGTAAAAGGTAGGCAAGTGAATGGTTTGATGGCCACACTGGACACCACCTTAGGCATAAAATGTAGGGTTTGTCCTCAGAGAAACCCTGTCTGGATGAAAAATGATGAAAGGTTCCACAGCCATGAGTGCTTGTAACTCAAGAGACTCGCCTTGCAGAGGTAATGGCTAGGAGCAGAGCCGTTTTCCAGGATAAGAATTTAATATCCACTGTTGATGCTGGCTCAAAAGGAGGCAGTGAGTTTTTCTAAAACAAAATTGAGGTCCCAGGCCAGACTTGGTGCTCTCCTTGGTGGCCTAATGTGTTTGGCCCCTCTGAGGTACTGCCTTATTAAAGGGTGAGAAGAGATAGGTGGTTCCGTATTGTAATGTGGAGAAATGGCAGAGGCATGAATCTTAACTGATGAGAAAGAAAGGCCTTTGTTCAACATCTCAGTCAGGTATTGTAAAATCTGAGGAATGTTAGGTACAGTCATGTCAATGCCTTGTTCCAAGCATAGAATCTCTCTCATTTTTCTGCACACGACTTTCTGGTACTGGGCCTTCTGACTTTCAAGATAACATTCATAACAGCTTTTGAAAGAGGAGTGTTCAGAATGGCTACATTATCAGCCATGCTGCCAGATTTAAAGGTCCTAAGTTGGCTGTGCAGGATCTGATTGTTTTGTTGCGTCAGTAAGTGAGAAGTTTGAAGCAATATCCATGCTGGACCTTGAGACAAGCTCTTCAGGATTGGGTACCAGTGCTGGCGTGGCCAGTCTGGTGCAATCAGAATCATTTTTGGCTTCTGTTGTCTGACCTTTAGGAGTACGCTGGGAAGGACAGGTAGTGGGGGGAATATACTGTTAGATTTTTCCAGCTGAATGATAGGCCGCCCACTTTCCATGCTTGCTTGTGGTAAATCCTTGTGCAAACTCTGCAAATGACAGTTGAGGGGAGGCAAATGGATCTATGTCTGGGCATCCCCATTTCCTTATCATCCTGAAGACTTGTGGATCCAGTTTCCATTCGTGGGGATCCATGAGGTTTCTGCTTAATTCGTCTGCCAGAGTATTTGTTTTTCCTGGCAGGAATTGTGCTTGCAGGTGAACTTGAAAGGCCAATGCTGTGTCCCATAATGTCATTGCTTGTCTGCAGAGGGGGTAGGAATGAGTACCTCCCTGCTTGCTTATGTACCACATGACCGTAGTGTTGTCTGTCTATCAGTAATTGTCCTGGATGAAGCAGGTCCTTGAAAGCTGTCAGGGCATTTTGAACAGCTAGCATTCTCTTTTTGATTGATGTGAAGATGCATCTGGTTTGCGGGCCATGTGCCCTGAATACATTTTCCTGCCATATGGGCCCCGCAGGCATAATCTGATGCATCAGTTGTCTTGTTTGTCTGGCTGTGGGTAAACAAAATGGCAGACCCTTGCTGTGGTGACAGGCTTCTGCCCACCATCAAAACTCCTGTTGTAGGCAGGGAATGAGTGCAATTACTGTCTCCAGGCTGTGGCAATGCTGAGTCCAAACACTTTTCAGATACCACTGTAGTTTCCTCATATGCAGTCTGGCATATGGAATTAGTAGAATGCAGGATGCCATGAAACCCTAGGCCTGCAGGATTTTCCTTGCAGATAAGTGGGTTTTTGTTGCCAATTTCTTGAAGTAGTCAGTTGTTTTTGTTTGTCTTGCGTGAGCTAAGCCATCTGGGCAGTTGTATTTAAGCTTGCGCCCAGGAATATTATCTCTTGAGGGCACTAGTTTTGATTTCTTTTCATTTTGTGTGTACCCTAGGCCAATTAGTAATAGGTTCATAGGTTTGTACTAGGCTATCTGCCCTAGGGCATTTATAAGCCTAGCCAGAGTGTGTGTGGCTTTCACCACCCCTTAGGATGAGAATACTATGCCCTTTTAGTGTTTAGTTTACTGTGCCTCTGTCTAGTAGTGACACAGAGATGACCCCTTTTTACAAACACCAGATGCTTTAGAAGAGTGCCTTCGTTCTCTGCTTGAATTAGGCAGTCGCCCAAGTAGGGATAAATTTGAATTCTTTTTTGTCTGCAAAACGCAATTACTGGTGCCAGGCATTTTGTAAAGACCTTGGGCGCAGTAGATAAGCCAAAGGGCAGTGCAGAGAATTGGTAATGCATTGAGGCAGTTATGAATCTGAGGCATCTTCAAGATTGTCTGATTGGGACATGCAGGTATGCCTCTTTTAGGTCCAAAGTTACTAGCCAAGCCCTCTTGCCCGGCATGGGCAGTAGCTGCTGAAGAGTCAACATCTTGAATTTTGGAACTTCCAGAAACATATTTAGTATAGAGATAGGTCCAGAATTGGTCTCCAGGTTTTGCGCCCTTCCTGGGTACTAGAAAAAGTCTGGAGTAAAATCCTTGCCCCTGCTCTTGTTGTGGTACTTGCTGAATGGCCCTCATGTCCATGAGGGCTGTAATTTGTTTTTGTGTCTCTGCCCATTGATTGTGTGGCAGGTCTGGCATGCCCTTTGACCTTGGTAGGGTGTAAAAGTGGAACCTGTAGCCTTGGGACACTTGTCTTGGGTAACCATTTGCCAATTTGATGAAAAAGTGCTAGTTTTCCCCCTAAGGGGGCTGTCAAAAGGAAACTGCTTGGAACTGGCAGAGGAAAGTCATTGGGACCATTTCCTGTAAGGCTGTGATTTGTCTTCTCCACTTTTGGAGGTAGGAGCACTCCATTGTTTAGGCCTGTATGAGCCTTGGGGCCGAGATCTGCCTCTGGGACGACACCTGTATCTGCCTCTGTGGTCTGTCAGATTGGAAAGTACCAATTTTTAGAAGGCCAGTTCCTGCTAAACCTGGGTGGCTGTACCTGTAAGAAATCCGACTGTTTGCATGGATTTTGCTTTATCCTCCATTATTTTCAACACCTCTTCTGCTTTAGTACCCAAGTATCATGCTGTAATGGTGCATCTAATAATTTTGCTTTAACATGATCAGGCAGATTTTGTTCCTTTAACCAAGCATGCCTTCTAACAGAACCTGTAACAGCAGCCCTGCAAGAGGCCTCCAGTGAATCATAACCACATTGCAAAGTATGCTCTCCCACTTGTTCAGTTGCATGCAATAAATCCTGCAATTCCTTGCTCTCTGAACATTCAGTATTTGTCAACATTTTCTGTAAGTAGTGACATTAAATATTGCTGATATTTAAGCATATGAAATTGACAATTTAAAGCCCTTACAGCCACCAGGGTGGCAGAAGTGTATACCCCCCCCCATCTGTCTAGAGCCCTGGAATCCCCATCAGAGGGGACAGGGTTTTTTGCAGTGGAAGCCTTAACCCCCTTGGGACCCTGAGATTTAGTTTCTGGGTCAGCAGCGGGGTTTTTATATAGGAATTTATAAGAATCTGGGACCCTGTAGTATGTCTGGCTTAGCAGGTGCAGGGGGTAGAGAGTCAGGGGATAGTCCGGACTCTGAAAATACATAATCTACAATTTCTAAAACAGGAGGAATGGCAATGGGTCTATGCTGAGGAAGAAGGAAGTCTCGGAGCCTTTTCTTAGACTCAGAATAATCTTGGCTCTCCCAGTGGAAATGCTCCCTCATAGTATGCAGTGTTTCCCCAAAGGAAGAGTCCTCAGGAGGAGAGGCTGAAGGACTGGATTCTTCAGCATCAGAATCCTCATAGGGAAGCATGGAGAAATCCTGTTCAGAAGAGGAATCAGATGAAATAGATACATGATCAGAAGAATTATACTCTGTCTCTTGCCTAGGCCTCTTATGAGGGGGATGGGAGCCCCTGATCAAAGTAATTAGGTCTTCGGCCATTTTGAGCATCTGTTTTTTTAGGCATGGAAGTCTGAATAGGAGAATGCTGTACTTGTTTCTTTATCTTTAGAGCTGCTTTAGTCTTTGCCTTTGAAGCAGAGGATGGCTTAATATATAGTTGTGTAGGACACCCCCAGAAGCCGATGCCTGCTCAGCGGCTCCGGACCCATCTGAGGGATTGATTTCAGAGTGTCCAATACCTTGAGTATCCAGCGGCCCAGTCGGCTCCACGTGAGAGTCAGTAGCGGCCTGTGGCTCTGAGGTAGCGGGCACCAGGGGCTGCAAAAGCACCTCACTGAGAACCGGCGACTGGCCTAGAAGAGGCTTCGTCGGTTTTGGACCTCTGATGCCCATCCTTGTCCTTGCATTTTTTTTGTAAACTCCGGTTGTCGGCTGTTCCACCGGCATTATATAATTAAATCTTCGGCTAAAGTAATGAAAAGCAAAATCAAACAGATGCTTGATAGCGCGTTGGTTGAGTCTAGCACAAAACCGACAGCTAGCAACATTGTGATCAGGGCCTAGGCAAGGAATACAGTAAGAGTGAAAATCCTTACGAGGTATTTGCTTCCCACAAGAAAAGTGCATTGGCTGAATCTAGCACAAAACCGACTGCTAGCAATGTTGTGATCAGGGCCTAAGCAAGGAATACAGTAAGAGTGAAAATCCTTGAGGTATTTGCTTCCCACAAGAAATACAATTAACTTTTTCAATTAACTTTTTCTGACATCGGTCTGGAGCAAGAAAATAAAGTTTCTCCAACGAGGTACTTGGCTTTAATGAAGACTTCGGTTCTGAAATTCAGCTTTGAAAATCTCAGGAGTCGGCTGACCGGCACTTGCCAACTGCTTTTGCTTCGGGCACTGCTCAGCAAGAAAGACTGAAGAAAATGGCATCGGCTGCATCTTTTATACCCCTGGCACACTGATGTCAGGGAAGAGGCGACAGCAACTGATGCTGGACCTAGACTTTGGAACTCGGGCCGACTGCGGGTAGCCTGCCAGCAGGATAACCCAAGAGTAATGACTGCAACAGTGAAACACTATGATCATTGATACCATATCTCATTTAGAAATCAGTAGCAAGCAGGCTGGAAACACCATATGCCACTTCTACCTGCTTTGGAGACTTGAAATAGAATCATGCGAGTGTGGTTTTGAAATGGTTGAGAATAATGCAGACAGCTGCATTCTTTAGTGAATGGTAACAGAGCTCCCTTTGGGTCCCTATTATTTTGGGTGCATCAAGTCATTATTTGATTTGTTTTGACAAGTTTAACACAAAGCCAGTTTCAGGTAAAGGAAAAATTGTGCTGCAAATCGTGCAAATTCCTAATAGTTGTATACAAAGCAACATTAATTTAGGGAAATGCCCCAGTGGAGACCGTTAATATATACAGAGGAGAGATGGGAGAAGGAAAGGGTCAATATCAAGTCTTAAGGTACTCCTTTGATAAGTGTCATCTTATTAGACGACATAGCATAAATCTGTTTAAGCAGTTTTTGAACTAGATCATGCCAGCGGAGAATCTGAAATATGCTAGTTTGTGCAGTAATTAGTAGTTCGCATTTTCCATGTTGGGTGCAATTTGTGAGATTCAGAAATTAACAGTGAAACATTTTGGGTGAAAGCCATAGTGCTTCTTAGATTATATTTGTTATGGATGCTAGTAGCTGCTCAGATCAAATGATTTTTGGCAAGACTTGCATGGGGACAGAGATTAGTAATTGGTCTACAGTCAACTGTAGTAAATGGAAGTTGCTAGTAAGCATTACATCCTTGGTGAAAGAAGGTAGAGTTGCATAAGTAAATGTACCATAACACTGGAAATTCATATAGCTAAGGACTATTTTAGCAGGATAAAGCTCAAATGATCACTGCTAAGTAAACAGTCAGATTCCAAAGCTTCAGGGCACAATTCCACTTACTCAGACCATTAAAACGAAAAGTAAGCTGAGCTGACGGCCAGTCTTTGGTACTAAGACCTTCAGAGCTTTCATGCCAACAGAAGGGAAGCTAAACCCTGAAAGAACGTGCTAGGAACAAATATCCAGATACTGGCATAAAAAAAAAGGATTGAGGGAGGGTGTGGCTACTGCAGCAGTCACTGTTTGGGCATTTAGTGTTATGGTAAGTTTGCTTACACAGCTGTACTATGCTCTTCATAATACTCACTGCTGCAGTAGCCTAAGCAGTGTAGGCAAATTAGCCAGACACACAGACCTTATCTTCATAAGAAGATAAGATGGGAAGTTCTTAAAAAGATTTTGTTCTGTCAAGATAGTACAACGGCTGTTTGTGGACATCCAAGATCTTAAGTATCCTTTCTCCTTAAGTTTTCAGTTCAGGGAAGAACACAGGGAGATGTTTGGCTTAAACTCTGATACTGCCACAGTAGCAGTAGTCAGAAACCCTGTCTATGGAAAATAGGAAGGCTGACCCACCATAAGAGCCTGCAACTCTAATACTTTTCTTGCAGATGTCAGAGCACCCAGTAAAATGATTTTCCATGTCACAGCATAAAAAGCTAGCTCAAACAAAATTAAGATCTCAAGGAGGAATCGCCAATTTTCATGGAAGCCAGTTAGGTCAAAATGTTTTTGAAAGGGTTTTGCATAAGAATGCATTGAAAGAAGGGGAGGGCAGATATGCTGAAAATGGCCAAAATATAAACCTTTCCCATTTGTGTATATCAGTTTCTAGTAGCAAGCTTTCTTGCCTCCTTTAATACATGCTGTACGTCTTCAGTAAACAGGTGCCTAAAAAGAGGAAAGACGATTAATCTAGTCAGTCAGCTGAAGTTGTCTATGGTCAGGATGCATCAAACATCCCTATTCTTGTCTGAATAGATAAGTTTGTGAGGCAGCTTGTGGTAATTTCCCTTGGCCTATTCCAAAAGAAGGGAGAACCACTCTTTCCTGGGCCAGGAGGGAGTCAACACAATGATCTTGTGGGAATTCCTTCTGAAGCACTCCTATTCTAGGAAAAGAAAAGGCATCCATCTTCCAGGTATTACATGGAGTCCTGGAACAGAAATTTGCAAGCAGATTGTTCAGAGAGGAAGCAAAAGTCTACTTGAGGAACTTCCCATAGATCAAATTTTTAAGAAAATAATAAAAAAAAAAAAGCAACTTTTGATTATTCTCTTGGAATCCCAGCCTGTCTATGAGATCTTTCAAAGTGAGAGACTGCTGACAGACTCTGCACAGATAAAATCTTCTAAATATGGAAAAATGTAGATTGCAATGTGCTATAACAGGGGCTATACACTTGGCGAACACTCGCTGCAGTTGATAGTCCAAAGAGTAATGTGATCCAAACATAGAAAACCTTAAGAAAAGCCTGAAGTCTGGATACACAGGAATGTGATAAGCATCTTTTAAATCTAAGGCTACCATGAGGAATAAGGGGTAAGCCTGAAGTCTGGATACACAGGAATGTGATAAGCATCTTTTAAATCTAAGGCTACCATGAGGAATAAGGGGTAACTGGTTGTAAAGTGAAAGATTTTTTAACTTTGGCACCATCATACTGTTTTATGAAAGAAAGGTCCAGAACTGGTCTCAAGGCACTTTCTTTGGTGACAAAAGCATTCTTGAATAAAACCCTCCTGACCACAGTATGACCTATAGGACAGGACAAAACAGGGTTTGGTGGGTGTGGAGTAATTCCCTAGAAAGGAGGGATTTCTTTCCCACTACCATCTGTAACTTTTCCGAATCACCCTCCGAATACATTTGTCGGAAACAATCTGTTGCCAAAGAACGAAATGGAGATTCAGACTTTCTTGAAGGGACAAAGCTTCGCCAGAGTGTGTGGGAGGCATTTGTCCTTAGTCATTCTGCCTTTTTTTTTTTTAGTTCTTTGTTCAGGGGGTGGATCATGCTTTCTTTTTTTGGACGTTCCTGCCATTAGGGTTTAAAGGATGTTAGTAAGTGTACAACAGAAAGCGGAAGTAGCTTGTATCTTGCCAAAACTGGACAAGGGAACAAAAAAAAAAAACATCTCTTGCAAAATTTAGAAAAGGCTGAAAAATCAGAGAGATTCTCTGTTCTCAGCTTGCCTCTCATTTTGATTAACCTCAGCAGCAGGGGTTCCAAACACTAATCTTTAGCCAAAGCAGAAATTAAGAGGTCATTTTTTTTTTTTTTACATCTGGGAGGTTCTGAAAATGCAGCCAGGCAAACTTTCTCAAAACAGTATCAGTGACCATAGGCCTGAAAGTTTGTATCAGATTAGAACACAAACTTTAAACGAGTTGCGACCTACAGGATGGAAGAAAGTAAACCATTTAAGGCAGACTTTTCCTCAACAGATGCAGACAAAATGCTTCTCATACTTGGGGGGGGGGGGGGGACGACCCATGAGCCTCAACTCAAAATTCTGAAAATCAAAAGTTGCAGAAGCATATACTTTGTCAAATTATAAGATTGGAATTAAATGTTTAGTAGCAGTAGGATTAGCCGAAGGCATACCTGCTGGCTGGGTCAGGTTTGGGATGTGTACACAGCTGCCTTTATAGGGGCATCAGAAAACCTGCAGGCAGTGACACATCCTCCAAAGCTGACAGGACTGGAGGAACAGCTCACAGTATTGTTTTGAGGGACTGAGAAACCTCAGTATTCCCAAAATGGTCTCATATGCCACATTGCGAAATGGTCTTGAGAAAAACCCCCCCGACAGGGAGCATCTGACATTGTGCTTTTGTCTCCATCAGACATTGGAGGAGAAAACTATGCATCCAACACTATTTTCCTGTCCAGATTCAGGAACCTTTAATCTCAAGAGGCACCCCTTTTTCTTTTACCAGAAACCACCTTATGATTTAGACCCGGAGACGGATCTAGTAAACTACTCCTGTCCAGGGACATTTGAGCAGGAGAAGAAACATTTTAGTTCAGTTTCTTTTTAATAGGAAAAACAGGACCAACAAGGTTGTTAATGGCAGCAGCAGCTTCCCAAGGATGAGCAGAACATGCCAACTAAACAGGGAAGACTTTCCTGCTACCTCTCCAAGGGCCAACAAGCGTGGCTCTCCCTTACTCACTGAGAGGACCCCAATAGCTGGAGATGATGTGGCTAACCCCTGGTCCATAGTGGTTAACGGGGTAAAACAGTGGTCTGATGAACGAACATTGACCACAGCAGTAACCAAACCTGTGGCCAAGGCAAATTGTTAGCCTGCTGTGGTGGCAAAGGCTGTTCGACTTTAGATAAACATTTTAGAGTTTTGTTATACATTACATACATGTTATATATTTTTGAGGTATGAACTGTAAGGCAGCCTTTGCCTTGCGAGAGGATGAGTGAAAATGCAGACAAATATGCCCAAGGAAGCCATTTCTCAGGTTCTCTTTATGCAGGATATTGTGATTTTGTATACACAAGTACAGGGGTGGGGAGCTCATCCCTTCCACACACACAAAAAAACAACACTTTAGAGATCAGCTACGTTACATGTTTATTGTTCTTCTGTTATTTCATTTTTTGGTAATTCTGGGGGTTTACAAGTCTTGGAAATTCAATGCAGTGCATGTAACACAAGTGACTCTAAAGAGCTGTGTAATCTCTGGTTCCCTGCTCACTCACTCTACTGTGGTCATACACATGTTAGAAAAAGCTTTTTTTTTCATATTTCTGCAATCATCCTCATTTTACCTTTATCATTAACACACTGTTGCAAAAACAAAACTTACCTTGCAAAACAAACACTATCAAGTAAAACACGTTCCTGATGTACCACATGTTGCAACCATGAGAAATAGAAAACGTAACCTACAGAAGAGGGAGAGTAGAGAAAAAAGTTATAGTTCAAGTAACGACTATAAAAATTTTAAACATTAAAAACACTAGATTTTAAGGATTCTGCGAGTTAAAGCATCAAATGATCCAAGTCAACAAATAAGGATCATCTGTTGAATGTATATGGGTGTCTTTCCAGCTATAGGCTCATGCAACCGTTTAAACAAAGTAATGCAGCTACAATAATAATAATAATCCAGTTTATATGTATATAGAGGAAGCAGCTAGTTGATACAATATTTACTGAAGCCAGCCTTTACAAGAAACAATCTTTCACGACTGCTGCTCCAGTATAAATAAATACTTTCAATGAAATTTAGGAAATTATGGATTTTTTAAAGTGTGATTCAGTTGCTGAGCATTTGGACCCATGCAGGAGCCATATAGGAGAACCTTTTAAAAAGCTGTGGAGAAAAAAAAAAAAAAAAAAAAAGTAATTTGCTTGTTTTAGGAGGGAAGAAGGGGTACAGGATAATTGGAGCTTTTACCATAGTAGTACTCATCTGGCAGTGGCATGATGTGGCACAAGTACTGCTGATAATCTGTAGACCTTGTTGAAGGCTGAATACATAACAGAAGTGAAAGCATTCTTTGCCTGTAGCACATTTTCCCTTGTATGGCAGGAGATTTTATGGGCTAATCAAAGATTTCTTGCAAGGACAAGAAATGCAGTTCACCACAGTTTTCCCAACAAAACGAACTGTGGTATCATTTTACCAATAGCTCAGACTGACTGAGGAAAGTGTTAGGGGTGGGTCTGTGCATGGACTAGGGTCATAGTAAGGAGTCAGTCATGGAGTAAGAAGTGTTGTGCAAGTGTCCTTTTGTCTACTGTTAAGGAAAATCTTTTTCAGAAGGCAAGTTGCAGGGTTGGGTTAGGGACAAAGCTCCCTTGACTATCCTTAGTCATTTGCCGACCCTACCAACACACCTTATCTTACAGAAGCAGCTTTCGTTAACAGTGCTACTACACTAGACAAATTATGCCGGATTTTTTTTTCTAATACTGATTGGAAAATAAGATTAGCATCTTTTGTAACGAGTTTACTCAGTTTGCATTTATTTTATTCAAGTCATCAGCATTAAATGCACAGTATTTTTGCAAACCCAACTTAAGAAAGACTTTTGGCTAAGCTCATGCTTCCATACCTAGTTAACTTTATAGCTAAAAAAAACAAAACACTATCCACTTCATACCTCCTCTCAACACCAATATTTTCCCAGAATTACAACCACCTATATTCCTCCCTCCCTTAAAAACCCTACTTTCCACTCCCCGAACCACCATGTTCCATAAAACTCCTTTTCGCCCCTTTCTAAAATTTGCCTATACACATTTCTTCCCCTCACGTCATACTACACTACTGTATCTATAACTTACTAAATCAAAAACTGCACTGAGCTACATCTCTCTCCAACCATGCTGTACTACACCAAAAAGGGTATTCTTACTACAGTTTGTACCCAATTAATACTGATGTACCCAATTAATACTGTATGTACCCAATTAATACTGTACAATCAATTACTATATTTTGTATAAAGGAGCAACTTTCTAGAGCAAGGAACTATTTGAAAACATTAAAATAAAACAGAATTAGGCACGTACTTTTACAAGACTTACTATCGTGCTCAATGTATACACGAGAAATTTTCCTGTAATGCCCTTTTCGTATAGTAACATGTACTGATCTTGCTCTTCAACTATGTACCTGTAGTTTTGGTCTGTAGAGCTTTTCTCCTCATGTTTCTACAGAAAAGTTGCTTCTATTCTACCCAGCCAGACTACCTTGGTTGACAACACACACTTCTATAAGAAATGAATAAATACATTACACAGATTATACATTATATTTATTATATGGGGAGCGTTACAGCTTTGTGCAAGGCTAACTGTTCAGTTTATCACATGGGAAAGGAAAGAGGACAAACTCGTGCACTTATTTGTATCATGGAATTTCAACAATATTTAAATCATGGTGAACAATACCATTATCTCACTAGACCCTAGCAGGGTAATACTGTATCTGGATGGGAAGAAATGTCACATGAACTAAACAGCTGGATATGGAAGAGAATGCCAGAGAGGGTTACAGTTGTAAACATGAAAAGTTTGCATGGAGCTCCTCTGTAGCAGCAGCAGCTTTCACTCCCTGAAACATGTAGAGAAAAAGAAATATCAATGCTGTACAAAGTATATACATCCCTTCTAACTCCTGGAAGGCATTACAAAAGCCTGAGTGCTCCTCACTTGCGTATAAATGGGACTTTTCACAAGTTCATGCACTCATACAATATTATAAGATTTAGTGTGACAATGACAAGCAAAGCAAGAGGGATAGAGGTCTGTAAAGCAGCATTGCAAATAAAGCAGCCTGAGTGACATGCTACAGTGCACAAAACAAGTCCAGAACACAACTGCTCAAGTGATATGGCTAGTTTAGTACAAACTGCCCATGACTATTAGAAGTGGGCAAAAATATACCCAGAATACAGCAATTCCATTACTTAAAATTGCCTGGCTTAAAAGGTCATGGACACCCATGCCAGAGCTGCTAGGTGTACAGTTCAGCCTGGATTTTTGACACTATACCATCTTCCAAAAAAATGGTCTCCTTAAGCACCTCTCACAATGAGAGCTTCTGAGCAGCATACATACTTAAGCAAAAACACATTTACCAAGGCATTATTCTACAGAAACAGCCACTTGCATACTTTTTTTTTATTCTATCACATTTCACTTTACTTCACAGAACAGAATTATTCTGAAGTGTAGAGGGTTACATATACACAGACTGGCTACACCTGTGACACTACATATTTCAATTGTGTACTTTTTGTAAGTGGTACCTTAAAAACTAAGGTTTAACAAATAGTTAATAAGCTGTCAGATGGTCACCTGCCACAAAACTGTTATCAGCCAGCCCATGTGCCCATATCTGAATAATGAATAGGCTACCTAGCAGGATCTGAAAAGGTACAATCAAAAGTCAAGTGAATGAGTAGGTGTACTTAGATGGGCAGAGTACCAACAGGGAAAAAATTATACTTGCTAAGACAGAAGCTTTGCATACAGATTTAGAAAAGGAAGCACCACTTGAACCTTCAAAAGTAACCATCCTTTCCATCACTTTGTGCTAAAACTTGCCATCAATAGACATAGTGCAGGGCTTTAGTGTGAACAGGACCTAGACCTTTAAAGGATTTTCAGACAAAATAAATGATTGATATGTATGTATGTATACATATATTATGCATACACACATTATATATATATATATATATATATTACATACACTTAACAGCCTAGTACTGAATACTAATACATCTGATATTAAATTTAATAAACAGCAAAAAACTTTTGTTCCTAGTTCTACTCCCAGCTTCTCATCACATTCTCATGCTTAAAAACATAACCAAATCTATTGTGTATGTTCATTACACCTGCCAAACCTTCAGTCAACTATGCAATATGTGGTAATAACTATGACACAGATGAAATATCAAACAGAATAAAGAATCAGTACCTTCCCAAGAGCATAAAAGGTATAATTTAAGCTCAGGACATAAACTTTCCTCTGATGCTTAGGCAATCTAGGACACTAGGGCTTAAATTTTAACTCTAAATATTGTATTCAGCCCCTCATATTGCTAGATGAAATAGTAATGGGAATGAAGTACCAAGGCATTCACACTTGATAATTTTTGACAGTTTAATATGGCTTGGGTTATATATTGTACAGACCCTTTTCCTCCATTAAATTCATTTAAATTGTGTAATAGTAACTGCACACATTGCCAGCCTTAGGCAAGGCCAATTAGGCGGCTGCCTAAAGGCACCGGTCTAGCAGGGGCGCTTTTCCAGTAATCTGGATGAAGTAGATAGACCAGAATTGGGGCATAGGGTGATGTTGGGGGCACAGTGGAGACCATTTTCCTAGGGCACCAGCTGATCAAAAGCCAGTCCTAACTGCACAATGAAAAAATGGAATTTCTACACTCAAAACAATCCAAATTTAGATTTTACTTGCGCAATGAGAGAACGCCTGGTGGTTGCAGTTGAAGCATATTTCTACTGCAAGTTCACTTCTTACTTTCTAACCCATTCTGTTTCCAAGATCATATGATCCCACTGGTTTGTCATGACAGTAAGGTGTGGTCCAACATCCATATAAATCTTTCATCAAAGAAATTCTAGAAATGTACATTTGACAACTTCCTGTAACATAGCTTATTAGAATTAGAACATCTCTAATAGAGTCAAATAATCTCAGTACTATAAAAAAGTGTCACAAAAAGAAGACAAAACATTTGCATTAAATGTGATTCATTTAACTGTCCAGATTTTTGCCTCCTTTTTGGTCTGTTCCAGAAAATCACAAATGTTGAAGATTTTGGTGGAAAATCAGGGAGGACTGAAGTCATTAAACAGGCATTTGAGTTTCAGACTTCATATCCTTCAGAAAACATATAACAATATTTTATTCTAGCAACTTTATAAGAGAAATATTTACATTTTGTCCCTATTTTGGGGCATTGCCCCCCCCCCCCATTATTTTTTGGTTTTGTCCAATTTTTTTATGCAAAGAGATAGAGAGCTATGATGAGAGTCTTAAAATTCTGTTCAGGTGGCAGCCTGGCAAGATTTCCGAAGAACAGAACATAGACATGTTTTTGACAGCTTATGTCAGCAGCCCAGTACCTACCTATACAGACAAGTCTGCAGACTAGCCAATATCACCAGAGTCTAGGTACAAGTAGCTCCTTATACTAGTAGTAGGGAGAAATATCCCAAAATATGTAAAGACATGGGAACACCATGGGTTATCAAATGTAATATGCTATGGAGAGTGACAGTAGAGATGTACTTAAAGTGATGACTGTGTTAGCTCTGCTAAGCTAATGGCCTATCTTCAGAAGGACTGAATATGGTTATTTTGTTGCCAAGACACATTGATCTTTTACATCCACCTTTCCAATAGCTGCCATGGAGCTTTTACATCCACCTCAGCTACCATCAACTCAGGCAGATAGTACCTTGACTTAACATCTCATCCATAGGATGGCACTTTAGCAGTGTAAACCCACTGCAACACTACAGTGTCAGGATAGAGTGCAAAATATTTGTTGTGAGAATAACACACACACAGCCTTACAATCACCCAAACCTCAAAAGTTGTGCACTTAACACACTTTTTTGGTTATGAAGATCCAGTAATCTGCAGATCACCAGCACCACATCAGAACAGAACATTTCATAACATCATGTCTATCTTTAGAGGTCCACATCCAGAAAAGTATAGTATACCATTTCCAAGAGGCATCTTTATACAGCAGCACACACATGGCCTCTGCCACTCCAGGTCTGTAATAAATCTGATATTTCATAAATGCTGAACAGAAGCCTTGGATCACTGCAGCTACAAAATGTGGTAGCCATTTTTAACAGTACATTAATGAAATGTTAGTTAAAGCAGTCAAAGCGAAAACTACTGACTACACAGTATCCAAGGAATGTGTCACAAAGGACAAGCCACAACTGGTAACACAGTGGGAGGTGCATGGTGGTCATAAGTTTCAGCAACGGTTCAATTCCATAACTAAAATTTGTTGGCATGGCAAAATCAGTAGAATGGCGGATCAAAGAAAGCTCCAAACCTTGGACCAGGTTACATGGGTAACTAATCAGCAGGCCTTAGCCAATAGTACAGTTTTAAGTTTTTTTGTTTTTTTTTCTGCCTGATAAAGGGTCATCTATTTCCACGGTGGCCTGAAAAGCGTTTAGGACAGATCACAATTACCTATTAAGCACACTTGGCTTGCACTCAGTTTTATGAAGCAAATCAGGAGCGGTTATCTTTAATAAAATGCATTTGTTGCCACATTTTAAACAATGGGTTGCACACATGTATGCAGTGTTTTTTTCCCCCCACTTTCTCCCCTGCTGTCTGCAAACCATCAGTCTTCTCTTGGCCAGATAGCCTACTCACTTAAACTTTAAGTGCTGATTGTGAGGGGCCTTCATTTAAGCAGTGATCTAAGGGTATTAAGTCTGAACTCTACAAAGCATAGTCAAGTAACATACTCTAGGGATCAGACTGGAAGAGGCATGTGTGTGGGCATGTCAATCTCTTCCAAAAGTGACAACTCCTGAAAACTGTCCTGACCACCAAGAACCAGAACCCCCCCCCCCCCACCATGTACTCTCCAATCCCACTGGAGACTCCATCAGATGACTGTGCCCAAGGCATATGCCCCCCCCATCAGCTCCATCCAGTAGATGCTCGAACTACTAATCAAACTTTGGTCACTTACAGTGCAGTCACCAATTTATCCCCATGTGCCAAGGAAGATTATTTATATGTCATATTACTTTAACAGCTTTCTTAGGAGGCAGTTATTGCTTGAGATGGACTTCGTAAACATACTAACAACCCCTCACAAGATATTGCATCACTACCATAAATTGCAAATATACTTTCTATTTGTATTACTTGAAGGACATCTTGGGTTTAGTTTGAACAATAGAACACAACCCCTTCTCTGCTATATTTATCACCATTTGACATTTGTTTACTGGGAAAGTACGATTGATATCATTCCATTTTCACAAGAGACCCAGGGAGAAAAACTCTACAGTGAAATATAGTGTGGCCACAAGTTATTACAAAGCATACTACAGAACATCACAACTCTCAACCAATCAGGGGCAAATCTCAAAAGAATCAGGGACAATTCCACAAAATCAGGGACACTTAAAATATTAGTACCAATAACTTGGGATACTGACAAAAGAGAAAGTGAATTAATATATAGTATCTGAAGTAAAAAGTCTAACTAATTACTGTCATTGTTTGTAGAGTACAACTCACCACCTTTTGCCCAAAAGTTAACAGTTTTAGGAGGGACTAAGGGGCAAAGCTAAAATTTGAGTCAAAATCAAGGACATCCCTGAAAGTCCAGGACAGTTGAGAGGTATGCAGACCATTAAAAATTCAACTTTAGTCCATAATATATCTAGCGTAAATAATTTGGACAACATAAGTTGAAAAAGATCAACAATTAAGTATTCACAAGTTCCAGTTCATAGACAAACATACAGAGTACACTTTTTAGGATAAGACATAACTGGCTAATATAGCCCAAGCAAAGAATTTTACAATCGCTCATTTGTAACAGTTTGTCTTTCTACGTGTTCTTTAATTGATTTTGCACAGAGAGCTCAACTACATATACAGTACCTTCCTGGCAATAATTTCTTGTGCAACACCTTTCTGAATTATGAAATACCGAGACTTCTGGAATCTCGGTTCCTAGTGGCATATTAAATATACATGGTTTGGAACTTTCTTCATTTAGCTTGATTAACCAGAATCCCTGATTTGCATCTATTACTAGACACGAGTTGATAATTTTTAGGAGTCTGAAATTCACTACTTGCCATTTCTTGGTATCATATTTAATCATTCATCTCCCCTCATTGAGATGTTGAGCTCCCCACCTTTGATAGTTAGGACATCACAGTTTTATCAGTCTCAACAAAATAGCTTAGTGCCATATCCCGAAACAAAAATAGACCTTTATAGGGAAGCACAGAAAATCTAGAGTTTCACTTTCACCAGAAAGTCACATTTATCAAATGCCATATTCTCCCTAATCCCACAAAGGATTAGAGCGACCACCAAATACTGTAAGAGTAACAAGACAACATGGGAAGAGACAATCCTAGCTCCCATACCACATCTCAAAACTGAAGTAAATTGTGTGTGAAAAACCTTAGTGCAACAATCCGATAGTGTCAAACCACTGTCCCGTGGACAATTCAGCCACCTATAACCACTGTCTCACTGACATGATAAAACTGCCTATTTGCTACCAATGGGCAGCTGAGCCAATCTCTTGTCTTCCAGTGAGAGGTCACTGCTGGTAACAGCTCTCCTTCTCAGGTGCCAGAATAAACACAAAATAAGATAAGTCACCTGGTTGAAGTTCCAGCTCTGGTATTTTGTGTTTTTGCACTCTCCTTCTCAAGACAGATGTTCCACCTAGGTTTAGCACTCTTCTCGATGGTACAACCGAGTTGTACCCCAAGTGAAAAAACGTCTATTAGGACAATATCGGCTGTCCAATGCAATGTTTTATACAATTAAGTCAAGTAAGAAACAGATTTTGTTTCATAATAAAATACTTGGCGTCTCAAAATTTTCTTTTCCCAAATAAAACTTGTTATACACATAAAAAAAAGCAACTTACTTCAAAAAAGCAGCCCACGATAACACCTTCAGTTAAAAACAATAATAGTAATTAAAAAAAAAGTCAATCAATACTACAAGCTTGTCTAAGCGTTGCAGCAAATAAGAAATTTTCCTAGTCACAGCTGCAAGAAGGGATTAAGAAAACTTGCTGATTAGTTGACATGACGTCAGGTAATTACGCCGACATCGGGTAATTATGCGCTACTGAAAGGTAAAAACGCATCTAATTCTCTGATTAGACCATAAATTGCTGTTTAGTCCACTACTGATCGGGAGATTCGAAGAAGTTTTTTTTTTTTTTAAGAACCTTCAAGTAAAATTATGTTGTCTCGGAATTCCACCCTTAACTATCATAAACAAAGATCACACTAGATTGGAGGTTAGCATTTTTATAACGTTATGTACTTAACTAATTTTAACGCTCAGATCTTCCCTACTGAAAAAATAAGGCATTTTTTACTCTTGCACTAATACGTTTGAAAAACACACGTGACATGCCTAAAAATAAAGGAAAATATTGATAATCTACTCAGTAGTCCAACTCCAGAAACACTAATTACAATGTTCTGTGTTTAGTTATTTTCGGTTCCAAGTCTGGTCTGAGTAAGTGCTCAGTCTTCTGCTTGAAAGTTAAAAGTGACGCCATGCTCCCTATCCTAGAGTAGCTTTAGGACTTTCCAGGACTGATCTTTTTTAACTTGTCTCCTAGTCAATGCAAAGCCTGCACATCTGGAGACAGTCAGCAGTGCTTGCATCTCTAGTTCAAAATTATATTTTAAGAAGATTCCGTTGGATTATTATACCAGTTAGTTGTAAACCATTTGGACAGAACTCTAGCTAATGCTATGCATATTTTCCTTGGATATGCTTGCTTCCTCTTCTGTCCTCATGTAAACATTCTTGATGGTCCTGTCTTAGTTTAGTGCCTGAGTAGTTCTGAGTTGGAGCTGCCCTAAGATGCCTGTGGTTATAATAGCTGGCTGCAGTGTAAAAACTAGTGTAGCAAGAAGGAAAATAAGGCAAACACAGCCTGGTACAAAAATAGTACTGTGTGCATCAACGTTCTGGAGGTATAGTTCATAGGATGGACTGAAGAATATAAAGCAAGTCTAGTGCCCACCTGTAGAAAATTATACTCATACAACATTATCTAATGGAACAAAGCAAGAATAGTGCCTGTGATGTGACAACCTGGGGATGAGTAGCAAATGTGAGAGGGGAGGGCAAATTCATGGAAAGCCAGTTCTGTCCTCTTTCAGGAAGGACTGGGACTTTGTGTTGACATGTAAATTGTTGGAAACCAGGGGAGCTGTTCTGAGTAGTAGCAGTAAAACAGCATAAGGCATTAGAAGATGTCTACAGTGGTGTAAGTGTATGGAAACTAGGGCATAAAACGTATATTGGTATAACTCAGGAGAGGAATGCTGCTAAGCATTAAATAGAAACTTCCTAACCTTTCAGTGTGATGGCACTCATAACGGCACAACTAAATTTTCACTTTTTGTAGGAATAAAACGTGTACATAACAAGCAGTAGATAGGGATATGATCATCTAAAGTCAACCAGGAAGTGACTATAAAGCACATTGACTATGTATAGCTGTAGCTATTTGCATGGTGTTAGGGATACTAGGTCAGTTGAACTCAGACATAATACCTTTACTGTAACTGTTATATGAGTACAATTTATTTATTTATTTTACATTTGTTGACCGGGATAGTGCGACTGGATATATGTCCATTTTCAGCAGAGGCCTGGGGAGAAAAGCTCCAAGATAATAATACACATTGAACATTTAGTAAATGCTAGTTTCAAGCAGATTGCAGTCATAAGCAAGACCAGCATTTATTTATTTATTTGTTTGCTGGGAAATTCCGACTGGATGCAAGTCCTTTTTCAACGGATGTCCAGGGAGAAAAGCACCACATCATGTACATGATAAACAAAGATACAAAGTTGCAGCAATAGTAAACAACATTACAGGTTGTTGGCTTTAATACAATAACAAGATGTTGATTATCAACAGTATATACAATAAATGTTGCAAGTTAAGATAGTTTCTTGTCGTTTATAATATTAGTAACAAAGTTGTCAGACAAGATTTTAAAGTATGTAAAGACAACTAGCTAATTCTGACTGTGGTTAGTAGTGGCGGTAGTATAGTTGGGTTAAGAATCGAGGTGGGGGGAGTAAGGGTGGGGGTGTTAGTTTGGATAAGAATAAGGACAAAGCCAGTGCAAATTTAAGAGGAATTTGAGTGCAGTCTTGAAAAGGCTGCTAGAAGGTAGAGTAGTTATAGAGGGTGGAAGATTGTTCGAAAGTTTAGATATGGTACATGAAAATATGGCTTCTCCTGCTGAGTTTTTGGGTTTGATAACAGTGAGTTGATTTCTGTTGCTTGATCTTAGGGGCCTAGTGGAGTGATAGGGTTGGAGAAGGGTTTGAAGGGAAGGGATGTTATGGGGGTGCTTAATAAGTTTATGGGCGAGGGTGAGTTAATTAAAGTGAAGGAGTTGTGGGAGTTCTAGCCAGTTTAGTTCTTTAAGGGAGATACAATGATGGCTACGGTAGGAGGTTCCAGTGGAAAATTTAGCAATTTTGTTGTAACAAGCATCCAGCTTGTGTAGGTCACTCTGTCTAAGGTTGGTAAGTATGGGGGATGTATAGAGTAGGGTGGAGATTAGCTGGAAATCGGCTATGTAGATTCTAGCCGCCTTGGTTAGGAATTGGCGGCTTCAATATAATGCAGCAAGTTTCTTGTGAACTTTTTTTATTGTGAGAGATATGTGGGTGTCAAATCTAAGTTTGTTGTCTATTTCCACACCGAGTAATTTTGTGTGTTCTGATGGAGAAATTATGGTATTGTCTTTGGTGAGAATGTTGAAGTGGGGGGTGTTTTGGGTGGCTTTGGAAGGTTGGAACAAGAGAAGTTTTGTCTTACTTGGGTTGAGTAGGAGATGAGCTAGCTTTCTGCAGAAGAGAATGATTCCAGTGTGATTTGTTGTAGGTCTGGTAGAGTGGGGGCAGAGCAGATGAAAGTAGAGTCATCTATGTACTGTATAAGAAATGCTTGTGTGGTGGTAGGTTGTTAGTAAAAAGTGAGAATAGCAGAGGGCCAAGGATAGACCCTTGGGGAACTCCAAGAGTAACTGGGAGGTGAGGTGATAGGTTATTGTCCCAGATTACTGATTGCTGGCATCCGTGTAGATAGCTGTGGAACCAGTTGCAGGCTGATTGTGAGAAGGAGAGGTTGGGGAGAGTAGAGAGTAGTAGCTCATGAGATATCATGTCAAAGGCCTTTGAGAGATCTAGAAATGTCTTTTGGCTTTTCCCGGTTAGGGGTCGCCACAGCGGAACTCCGGTCGGCTAATGATTGGTAGTTGATTTTTACGTGTCAAGTTACCAGCCCTGACACACAACCTTCAATGAAGGTACACCCATTCATGCATATCTCTACGCAGGTGATGCTCTAGCTGAGAATCGAACCGGACAGCATCTTACTGTGAGGCGACAACGCTTATCTAGAAATACATATAGTACTAACTTATTATAAAACACTTTACAAAAGATAACATTATTTTTAAAGTTATATATACATAACATTACATTCAGATTTAAGACACATTGAGCAGCAGTTATACAATTGACCCTTCCTGAAATGGTGTGGTAGAAAAAAGTTAGAAGTAGTTGAAGGTAAGGTATCTGAGTAATAGAGATGTCACTAGTTGGGGTTAGTGCAAGGACATAACTAATGTGTTTTGAAGTATTTCTTGAGTTTGTTTTTGAATTGAGTTAGTGAGGGTTCTAGGGTCAAGTCAGCTGGGAGTCTGTTCCATGTTTTTCCAACAGAGTTGGCAAACAGAGTGTCCCCAGCTGAGTAGTTGGATTTGTATGTTTGAACTAGGAGTCTAGTGGATGATCGCAGTAGCCAGGTGCTGGTGTAGGGGCTGATAATATTTTTTGTGTATTTTCTGGTTGGTAAAGGACTTTATGTGCCACTATTAGCTGTTTGAACTGCAGTAGGCTAGGCAGTTCAAGCCATCCTAGGTGATTTAGGTTGTGACAGTGGTGTGTCCGGTAGGCTGTGCCAGTAGCAAATCTGGCAATGTGGTTATAGCAGGATGATAGTTTATTAAGATCTGTTTTGTTTAAGTTGGAGAATAGAGGTGATGTGTAGAGAAGAGATGATAGTAGATGGGAATGGGCAATTGCAGTTCTAGCAAGTGGGTAAGGAAAGGTTTGATTCTGTAAAGAGAGCCAAGTTTGTTTTAATGGTTTTTATAGTTTGATTGATATCCGCATCAAACTTCAGGTTATCAACTATGACACCCAGTAGTTTAGTTTGGGCTTCTGGGGAAATGATAGTGCCATTGTTAGCGATTATGTTGAAGGATGGCAGGGGGGTCCTGTGTGTGGGGGAGAAGAGGAGCAGCTTAGTTTTGTTGGGGTTTAGGATTAGATGTTGATTGGAGAGCCATTTTTCCACTGTATTGAGGGTATTTTGGGATAATGTGAATAAAGTAGCTGGTGAGGTGTCAGAACAAATCAAGGTGGAGTCATCCGCATATTGAATGCAGGTAGCATCTGGGATGACTGAATAAAGGTCGTTGATAAAGATGGAGAAAAGAAGGGGTCCTAGTATCGAGCCCTGGGGGACTCCTAATGTAATGGGTAGGCAAGATGATAGCGTGTCCTGCCATAGGACTGACTGTTGCCTGCCCTGCAGGTCGGATTAAAACCAATGGAGTGCTTGGTTGTTTAAGGAGAAGGCCTTCAAGGTATTTATAAGCATTTTGTGGTCAACCATGTCAAAAGCCTTGGCTTGATCTAGAAAGAGTGCTGAGGATAGTTTGTTATTATTGCGGTTGTGGTTAATGACGTTAGAGAAAGAGAGGAGGGAAGAAGTAGTACTGTGGTGTGGCTTAAAGCCATGCTGAAAGTTGGACAACAGCTTGTTCTGTTTGAGGTAGTGCATGAGCTATATATGTACACACTTGTCCATAATTTTAGCTAGAGGTGACAGAATAGCTATGGGTCAAAAGTTTGACAGTTCAGTGGAACTGCCTCCCTTATGGAGAGGTATGACACGGGGGATTTTCCATATGGTGGGTACAGTAGCTTCAGATATAGCTCTGTTGATCAAGATTGAGATGGGGTATGCTATGGTGTCAGCAGCCTTTTGCAGATAGTCTGCTGGGAGGAGGTCGGCAGCCAGAGTGGTGGGTCTTAGTTTCTTAAGTAGGGCATGAATAAGTTGAGTAGGAACAGGTTGGAAGGTAAAGTATGTTTGGGTACTGGGTGTGGCTGCGTTAGAATTAGAGTCATTGGGAGAAAGTTGGCTGGCTAGAAACTGAATAGTCTCTGTGAAGAAGCTGTTAAAGTTATTAGCAATGTCTACTGGGGATTTTTGTTGGGAAGCTGAGGGGGGTGGAGTGGCGGTTTGGCCTGGGTGGAGTAGTTTGTTTATTCCTGCCCAGAACATTTGAAGTTTGTTTTGGTGTTTTTGCAGTAGATGGTAGTAATGGTTCTTTTTGTCTGAGGTTATGGATTTTTTGGTGTCATTCCTTAGCTGCCTGAATCTTAGTTGAACAAGTGGGGCTTTTGTTTTTCGGTAGGTGGCCCATGCTTTGTTTCTGAGTGAAATGTTGGTTTTGGTATCTTTAGAAAGCCATGGTGCAATATTAACGTTGGTTCTAATAGAGTGGCTGGGAGCATGGGAGTTAAGAGTAGCAAAGAATTTGGTGTTAAAGTATGCTACTGCTTCATCTAGGGGGAGACTTTTTAGTACTGACCAGTTGCATGCCTTAAGTTCATTTTGAAACTTGGTGAGAATAAAATTTTTGTTGTTTCTTAATGTTCTGTAGGTGGGTTGGCAGGAGGAGTCTACTTTGAGCTTGATTACATAGGTGAGACAGTGGTCACTTAGGTCATCAGGCAAAGTACCTGATTTATAGGATTGAAGATGGGTATTGACAAGTATCCAGTCCAGGGTACTTTCCTTGTTATTGTGTTTTCCTGTCCTAGTGGGGGAGGTTATGATTTGAGTAAATCTATAGAGGTTTATGTGGGTTGTGGGGGTTTCACAAGAGCAAGTGTTCCAGTCAATGTTGAAATCCCCAAGAACAATTGTTTCTTAGGGGTAGTTATTGGATAACCAATAAAAGAAGTCTTCTAAGGTTTATGTGTTCCTTCCTGGGGGAATGTAGATACAGACAATGTTTACATTTTTGTTTTTATTAATTTGTAGTTTTGAGATAAGAATTTCAGCATTATTGAATTGGGGTGGTTGTTGGGTGTCTATGCTGACAGATAGGGTAGACTTGTAAAGTATGGCTACCCCAACACTATTTGTGGTGGTACAGTCTAGTCGAAACATATTGTACCCTGGTGGCAGAATCTCATGGTCCTTGGTGGCAGGCTTTAGCCACGTTTCTGTTAGGCATAATATATCTGGGGAATGAACAGCTAAGAGGGCAAGCAGGTGCTGAGTTTTGTTATTTATGCTCCTACTGTTTAGATGGCAGGCCAGCAGTGAGCTAGGAGGTCTATTTGTTGGAGCTATGGTGGTAATGGATATAGTAGGGGATCAGGGCCAACAGGTGGGGGTGGACCAGGGTTTGGGTGGATGTTGCCATCCTTTGTGAGGTTGTAGTGTATCCTGAGTATGAGTTTTAAGATTTTGAATAAAGTTTTGTAATAGTGTCTAGTTTTAAGACTAATGTAACTAGGTCTAGTAAGATGCTAGTATTTAGGGGTTAAGGAGGTAAGCATGAGGGAAGTGAGTAAGGGTGCATTATTATCTGTTGTAGATGGGATGGATGTTTGGAATTTAGGGTAGTGGAAATCTGGGTGACCCTGACATTCATAGTTGGTTAGGAGATATGGGATGAGTAACAGGGGTAGAACTAGAGTTAATAAGACTATTTTGGGTGATAGCATAACTACTGAATGAGACTTGAAACTTAGGCAAAAGGAATAGTAGAGTTGGAGGACTGGTGGTATCAGGTTGAGGGTGGTGCTGTTGAGTGACAAGTTGTTACTGATTGGTTTAAAAAAGTGGAGTGTGGTCTAGTACCAATAAATGTAGCAGCACCAGGGGTGAGAGGAATTTGGGGGCATGGTGGGTTGCGAAGCGAGCCCGAGAGAACGAGGGCAAGCGAAGCAGGGATGAACCAATGCCTATACTAAGTTGTAGCAGTTTAACCTGTTTGAGGAAAGGGGGGTGGGGGAAAAGAGAAGGCAGTATGAGTGGTTAGGAAATGGGGGTTGGAGGAAAAGAGAAATCAGTAGGAGTGGTTACAGGGATAACTTGATTGACTCAAGACACCACACCAGAGGTAAGTTGAATATAAGGACCAAAAATCTGCACTCAGCACTTTAATGTTACTTGCACTCAGCACTTTAATTTTACTTATGTTTAGCAGGGAAGACAGTCTAACAGTGTACAATTTTGAGGATTTTTACAAGGGTTACTTGTTCAAATGTCAGACAAGTAAGTAAAACTTTCAACAGGAATATATGTCTGAGTGTTAGAAAGCCAGAAAGGTACAAGGGATACCTGTAAAATTAGGGCCAGAGAGACAAATGTAAGAGTCAGTGTACTTTAGTTACAGGGGAAGGAGGCAAACACTTGAGTAGAACAGAGGCCTATGGCTGACCAAAATGGTGACTTTCTTAATTACACAGCACTGTAAGAGAAAGCTTAACAAATGCTTTTTATATGTGTAACCTACTCTGATTAATTGCTGGGAAAAACAGTTTTTGTTGTGGTGGCCAATTGCAATCCTGTAGGATCTGCAGTATGCTAGTGTAGGTAATGTGGAGTTCAACTAGGAAAAGAGAAAAGCAGAGATTCTAGGGTATGCATTAAGGCAGTTATTTTATAATAGTACATTCAGAAAGTTTTTTTGGGGGGTGTAAAATAGCACACTTCAGAATGGACTAGGATTTATAGCTAAGAAACCTAAGCAAGAAAGCAATGCAGTAAATAACAAACACTTGCCAGATTTTAAAGATATACCAGAAAAACTAAATCAATTGTTCACAATTGTACAACTGTAAAATTGTCAGTAAAAGCAATTCGGGTATAGCTAGCACAAGTTATTCAGGTCATAAAAGTACTTCATCAATGTGTGTCTGTAATTTAAACATTAAAAACATATGCAGCAAGTAGTAGCTGTGATTATCACTTTCTCTAGGAGCAGGTTCAGTTTAAACAAATATATTACCAAAGAAATTCAGTAAAGTCACTAACTACTTATAGAGCTTCTGCAACAAAAATAGAGCCAATAGAGACATATTTATTTTTATTTATTTTACATTTGTTGACCGGGATGGTCTAACTGGATGCTTGTCCGTTTTCGGTAGAGTCCCGGGGAGATAAACTCCAAGAAGTTACATTAGTACAACTATTCGGGTAAAGGTTATTATACAGATACAAACTTAAGGTTTCAACAGTTCAACAATTTACACAGTTTAAAGATAAATTTAGGTAACAAGTTATGGTACAGATACATACTTAAAGTTTCAGCAATTGCAAAAAAAAAAAAAAAAAAAACAAATTGCACAGATTGTACAGAATTTGTTGGAAGCAATTAGATGAGGCATTGTGCACTCTATTTACAAAATACTTGGCTATATTTATTTATTTATTTATTTGCAGTTGTTTTACCAGGATAGTCCCTTGAGCCTTGAGAACCCGTTTTCAATGGAGTCCTGGGGAGAAAAGCTCCACATTTACATTATACAAGAATTTAATAGCACACTTGATTACATGATGATTACAAAGACTATCATTTGTACAAATTGGTTTTATAACACTTAATCTAGCAAGTTTACATTGAGAGTAGTGTCTGACACAGACCAAATATAGACAAAATGAAAGTTGGAAGGTTTTTTTTTTTTTTTTTTTTTTTTTTTTTAGGATAGATAGAGAGCTAAGAAATTAGTGGTGTAATTAGGGAGATATATATACTGCATGCAAGCATGCCTTTGCTATAAGGGATTTAAAAGAAGGAGTAGAGAAAAGGTTTTGTGAAAAAGAGTAGGTTATGAGGGATGGGAGCAGGAGCATTCCCAAGTGGATGTTAGGTGAGAGTGTAGTGATTTTTTAAAAACTGGGATGCTAGCGATTGTGCGAATTGTGGGGGGAAGGGAGTTCCATAGGCGTGCAAGTGAGAAGGATAGGAGGTTTTGTCCTGGGGGATGGCGGGGTCTATGGACTTCAATAAGGTTTTGATTGTTGGATCTTAAGAGTCTTTGTGTGTGGTGCATTTTAAAGGTAGTTGAGAGGGAGGGACAGAGGTGTGGTTGAAATATGAGTTTATGGGCATATGTGAGCTGGGTATATGAGAGGCAGTTGGGTAGTTCTAACCAGTTGAGTTTGTGGAGAGGTTCACAGTGATGTATAGATGATTTGGTACTGGTGGCGAATTTGGCTATTTTATTATAACAAGAGGATAGTTTGGTTTTGAGTGATGTTTGTATGCTTGTTAGAAGAGGGGCACCGTAGAGAAGGGAAGGAAGGAGAAATGTAGAAGAGAGAGAAAGCTTAGTAGATTTGGTGAGGAACCGATTGTGTCGATACAGCATGCCAAGTTTTTGGTGTTTTTTTTTATATTTAGTAGTAGGTGGGAGTTGAATTTCAGTTTGTTGTCGATTTGGACTCCTAATAGTTTGGATTCGGATACTAGCTGTAGAGGCGTATTATTTTGGCTGGTGATGGGGAATGAATTTTTATCAAAGTTATTGGCTTTAGAGGGTGTAAATATCATAAGTTTAGTTTTAGTGACATTGAGTGCTAGATGGTTGTGTTTCATCCATTGTTCTGTTGTGGAGAAGGACTCTTGAGTAAGTTTTAGAAGAGTTGGAATGGATGAGGCAGCACAGATGATTGTGGAATCATCAGCATATTGTATGATGTTTGCATGAGGGATAGAGAGGAAGAAGTCATTTATGAAAATATTAAAGAGGAGGGGGCCTAATATAGAGCCTTGTGGGACACCTGTTGGGGTGTTGAGAAAGGAGGAGGTTGCTTTTTTCCACTTAACAGCTTGTTGTCTGTTGGAAAGATAGCTGGTAAACCAAGTAAGGGATGATGGTGAAAGGTTTAGGTTGGATAGCTTATTAAGAAGTAGGGTATGAGAGATAGTATCAAAGGCCTTAGAGAGATCTAGTAGAATGGTAGAAACAGTGAGGCCAGAGTCTCTAGCTTTATTCACAGTTTCTAGGAAGGATAGGAGGGCTGTCACAGTGCTATGATGGGGCCTGAATCCGTGCTGGGTAGGAGTTAATAGTTTGTTGTCTAAGAGATGAGGAAGTAGTTGAAGATGGATGCATTTCTCTAGGATTTTTGAAATGGGAGAGAGGATGGCGATGGGATGGAAATTGCTAATGTTATTGTCGGTACCACCTTTATGCAGAGGAATGATATAGGCTTTTTTCCAGATTTGAGGAACAGTACTTTCTAGGATAGAGCAGTTGATAAGGATACTTATTGGGAGAGCAATAGCTTCGGAAGATATGCTGAGGAAGTATGAGGGAATGTTATCTGGGGCATTGGTGCATGGTTTTAGTTTCTGTAGGAGTTTTTTTATGATGGAAGTAGGAATAGGTTTAAGGAGGAATGGAGGTGATTGAGCGGGTGGGGAAGGAGAGAATGGAGTTTGTGGGCAAGGTGGTTGTAGAGAGGTGGAGATAGGAGGGGGGTTGTTATTTGGAAAAGAACAGGTAAGTTTGGAGATAGAGTCTATGAAGAAAGAGTTAAATTGGGGGGGCTAGGTCAATGTCTAGTGTATTTGGGGAGGGGTTTGGGTTTTCAGTAGTACCTGGTTTTAAGAGGGTAGATATGCCTCTCCAGAACTTTTGGGGATTGGTTTTGTGGTTGCTTTATAGTTGGGTGAAATAGTTTTGACGGTCTGCTGAGATGAGTTTTTTAACTGTGTTACGGAGGGTTTTGTATTTATTAAGGTTAGATGTAGTTTTGTTTCTATGGTATTGTGTCCAGGCTTTGTCTCGAAGTTTCATGGTGGTTAGTGTTTCTTTAGTTAACCAGGGGGAGGTTTTCTTTTTTATTGTTTTGGTTATTGGGGGAGCATAAGTATCAAGAACTTTTAGGAAGGTTGTGTTAAAGTCAGAGATTTCATTTTCAAGGGGTAAAGGTTTTAAGCGGTTCCAGTTGATTGATTTTAGGGAGTCAGAGAAAGCTTCTGGGTTAAAGTTTTTACGGCATCGGGTGGTGATATAATTATGTGTGACTTGCAATGGAGAAGGCAGACGCCTAGTGAAGATGGGAAGGTGGTCACTGAGGGAGTCAGGAAGGGTGCCACTGTTGGGGTAGTAGTGAGGGTGGGAGACTAGAATCCAGTCTAAGATGTTACCACTAGTGAAGTCTTTGCATGGTCTAGTCATGGTGTTGATAAGCTGGGTGTAGTTATATAGGTTGATATTGAGGGGGTGAGTAGGGGATTGAATGGAGGACCAATTGATATTGGTGTCTCCCATGATTATAGTTTCATTTGAGATATTAGTAGAAAGCCAAGAGAGGATCTCTTCGAGTATTGGGATATTGTTTCCAGGTGGAATGTAAATGGAGGCTATATATATGGATTTATATTTGTTTAGTTGAAGTTGAGCAAGTAAAAGTTCTGCATTAGTGAACTGGGGAATAGTTTTATTATAAGGTGTTATACACAGGGAGGATGAATAGAGTAGTGTTACTCCACCACCTTTTTATGGGTTCTGTCAGCTCTGATGATAGAGTAATTGGTTGGGACTATTTCTGCATTTTGTATATGAGGTTTTAGCCAGGTTTCAGAAATGGCTAAGATGTCTGGTTTGTTATGTAGCAGCCAGGCATGAAGATTAGGAATTTTGTTAGTTAAGCTTTGTGCATTTAAAGATGTAAATAGAATAGATTTAGTAATTGATGAAGAGGGGCTTGGACCTGAGTTGGGGTGTATGTCACCAGATAGAAGTGTGGGAGTTAGAAGTTGGGTTAAATAGTTGAGATATTTGGGTAGTTTTGTATGTGTGGTGTAAATAAAGAACTTAGTGGAGGTTATGGAGGGGAGAGTGTGTGTTGAGGTTTTATGCGGAGGGATGATTTTATATTGAAAATATAGATTATGTTTGATGGGATATAGTTCTGGAGAGATGGAATTGTAATGGTTGGTTTGTGAATTGTGGTGGTGGTAGGTTGTGTGCAGGAGTGGGGTGTGGATAATGGGATTAGGCTTGGTTAGATAGTATATGTAGCAGAGGTTTAGAAGGAGTAGTATTTGAAATGTGAGAAAAGAGTATTTTACAAGCATGTTAGGATTTGGTAGGCAAGGTAGATGTTTAATAAGGGGAGAGGGACTGTGTGAAGAAGGTTGGTGTGTGTGGGGGAGGGTATGGGGAGCGGGAGTGGTGTTAGTGTTTGGAGAGGAAGTAGGAGTGGCTTAAAAGGTATCAAGTTAGATGTAGTGGGGGTGGGTGGGATTTGGGGGTAGGGTAGGGAGCAGAGTGAGCCCGCAGGGTGAACAGAGCAGGGATCAACAAAAGAAGAGAGTAGTAAAAAAGTATCAGCTGCAACTGCTGGTGGTGTGGACATGTAAGGAGGTATGTTAGGTGGAGAAACCAGATAGGGATGAGTGTTCTGTAGGGATGTGTGAGAGGTGTTTAGTTGAAAGTAGTGTTGTACAGGGGGTAGACCAGAAGGTAGTCAGAGAGAGAAATACCAACCCTAAAATAGGTAGTCAGTTTAAATAGGATGGAAGTCAGGTAAGGTTACAGATACACTGGCAATAGGTTATTGGGTGCTGCCACCTAGCGGTGACATGGAAGAAAAGCAGGCAGCAAAGGAGCAAGGACACTAACAGCTTTTACTGTGAGAGTATCTGGAGCTAAGGTAACTTAGGGGGAGAGAGTATGTTTGTGTGGTCCACGGTATGCTACTGTGTCACTTACAATGGATATTAGACAAAAGAAAAAGGTATTACTAGGTAGGCAGTACAGACACGGTGGATAAGGCTACCTACATTCCAAGTTTAACTTTATGGGCAGTCTTCAGGAATTTTGTGATGCAGTCAAACAGGCAAGTTCCAGGGTGTCTGCAGAGGTGAAGCAGGAGGAATTCCGTTGGTGGAATGAGGAGGGGAGGGAGCTTCTATTGAGAGATTCTGGAATAAGGAACTGCAAAATGAGAGGAGAGTTACACGAGTTAACTATACAAGTTAAGTTAGCTGTAAAGGGTAAGATATGTCTTGCAAAGGATAAGTAATAGGTGGATACTGACAAAAGTCAGAGCAGATATAAGGTCTATAGCAAGAGAGAGAAGGGAGCCAGATAGGATTAGTCTGGATTTGTACAGGAACATAACCAATGGGTTTTAAGGTAGAGTTTCAGATTTGCTTAAAATGTGCAAAAGAAGACAGTGATGTAAGTTCATAAGGGAGTTGGTTCCAGTTTTTTCCCACTGCTGCCATGTTTTTAGATTTACGTGTTGATACAGGTAGTTTATTAGATGATCGTAATGTTTTGAGGTTTTTATATTGGTTAATGAGGCTGGAAAGAATTGGGGTATTTGTGGGTTGGTAGAGGGTCTTGTGGGCAATGTTGAGTTGGTTATAGTGAATCTGATTCTGGAGCTCTAGCAAACCTAATTGTTTCAGGTTATAGCAGTGATGGGTCCTGAAAGGAGAAGCAGTGGCAAATCTGGCAATGTTGTTATATGAGTTGGTCACCTTGTTCAGGTTATATTTTGACAGGTTTGTATATATGGAAGAAGCATAGAGAAGTGTGGAGATAAGGTGGGAGTGGGCAATAGTGGTTCTAGTTTGTGGGGAGAGAAAGGGTTTAATCCTGTAAAGAGATCCTAGTTTCTTGTTAACAGTTTTTATGGTATTGTTGTTGTGGGTATCAAAGTTCAGGTTGTTATCAACAGTTACCCCTAAAAGTTTAGTTGTTAGATCAGGAGATATGAGTTTGCCATTGTTGGATGACATTGAGAAATTGAGTGGGAGTGACTTCCTGGTAGGAGTAAAGAGCAAGAGTTTTTTTTTGGGGGGGAGGGGTTCAAGAGGAGGCAGCGTTGTAGAAACCAGTTCTCTGTTATACTAAACATTTTTTGGGTTAGAGTCTGTAGTTGGGATTGAGATTTAGCTGAGCAGATGATTGTCAAATCTTCTGCATATTGTATGCAGTGAGCTTGGGGAATAGCTTGGTTTAGGTCGTTGATAAATATTGAGAAAAGGAGGGGGGCCTAATATGGAGCCCTGGGGAACACCTAAGGTAACAGGGAGATGGGATGATAGGTTGTTGTCCCATAGGACAGTCTGTTGTCTATTCTCTAAGTAGGACTGGAACCATTTAGTAGCCATTGTATTGGGAGAAAAGGATTTTAGTATTTTAATAAGTAGATCATGGTTGACCATGTCAAACGCTTTGGAAAAGTCGATGAAAAGTGCCGAAGAGAGAACATTGTTATTACATGGAAGTTTCATGAAAGCATTATATGACGGGGATGATTCTACAAGTTTTATTGACAGAAACAAACAAAAGAACAGAATAGGATGATAAATGAGCACAGCTTCCAGGCTGCTGGACAAACTGGAGACTAGAAAGAATGGCCACTTCCTTCACAATGAAGGTTTGCAGGGGGCAGTGTAAAACCACAAGAGGAAAAGAGAGCAGCTTCTGCTGCAAAACTTGGTTATTGGGGGTGGGGTGAAGTAATGACGGAGACTACATACATTACTAGAGAACTTAACCAGTGCCATTGCAGGAATGGACTGGAAATGAATCTTGTGACAGTGGAAGAAACATTTGTATGGACATCACTTTCCACTTAGTTACATGACTTTGCTGGCAAAGACAAAAAGGTGAATGAGGCTAGCTTTCATGCTTTAGACAAGAACTTTACAGTTTACTTTACAGTATACAGTGACCTGTCAGTCTATGGTGGAGATCAGCAGAAGGGTGTACTGCTTAAAGAGATGGAAATGGACTTGATTAATGGACTGATATATACATCAGGGGTTTCGCTTCATTTTAACTGCGAGTACAACTTTGAATTGGAGGCTGTACAATAGCTTACATCCTTTTAGGACAATAATGAGAATCTGTTTGTAATCAGTAAGTCTGAAAGCACTTCATCTAAGTGAGAGTGGATGACAAGAAACACTGGGGAGCCTTAATCTCCTTCAGCCATGCAGAAATACACTATTATTCGCAAAGATAACATAAAATGCAGCTGAAAAAGAACAATATAATGGTATGTTGCTGTGTCAGCAGATGGGCAGAATCTCTCAAAACATGGGCATATGTGTCTGGGGCTCAAAAATACGTATCTGTCTCTGCACTGAAGACAGCATTGCTGTATGCCTACAAACAAGAAAAATGCTCTGTAAGTGGTTTGATTTGAAGCAAAAGAAAAACCCTTCCACATTAAGACAGTGAACAAGACATGGAACAGAAAAAAATCTTAAGTATGTCAGAGTAGGAAGTAAAGAATTGTCAATAGGGAATGGAAAGGAAGTGTAGAAAGAGGAAGGTAGCTATCTATATAAGATATGGATCAAGTGAACAACAAGGGAGAGGATTGAAAGGTACTGAAAACACGTAAAAATGCATCATATTCAGAATAAGGGATAGCTACAGGCCAAAACCAGAGGAAAAAAGTGAAGTGACATGGTGATGAGATAATTTTTTATATTATTTTTCTTAATATTTTATTTATTTATTGGCCTCTATGAAAGCAAAATAACTTATTCACCTCATACTAGCCATAAGCAGAGTTCAGTGCAACATAAAAATACACCCCAGCAGTGTTTATTTTAATATATTTCAGTTTAATTTATTTATTGTATATTAATTGAGGAAGTGAAATGGAATTTAATCCCTTTTCAGCTATAACTCATGTCAGAAGGCTCAAAAAATGTGTGTGTGTGTACATATCTATCCATCTACTATAGGTGGTATATATATATATATATATATATATATATATATATATATATATAGAGAGAGAGAGAGAGGTGTATGTATCGATAGCTACATATAGTGTGTGTGGGGTATTTATATATATATATATATATATATATATATATATATATATATATATATATATATATATATGTATATATACAGAGAGAGAGACATATGATATATATGTGTATAGCTAACTAGATGTGCAATATGGAAATATGTGTAAATAAATCAGACCTCCACCTTCAAGCCACCACCAAAACACATGCCAAAAACTAGACCTGTTGTACTGAGCCAAGCTTTTTCTTGCTGTCAGCAGTAAGAAAGCTGCAAGCTTTGCCTACACATATCCATTTTCATTAAATACCCCCTGTTTTTACAAACTTACAAGCCACCATACTATTATTCTAAGTTTATATACAAACTGTGGAACACTACTCCAGTAATTATCAAACTCTGTTCCTTTACACTGCAATTGAAATCACACCTCAAAGGTACACGGCCTTGCTTCTGCTCCTCTGTACCAGGATAAACCATTGGTAAATAAACAATAAATATCCACCCCCCCACCCATGTCTCTATCTTTAACATTAGCTCCGTCTAGTTAGTATATTACTCTAATACTTCTGAGACTTACTATTACTAACCACTAACTCTATACCTCCATCTCTCCACTCCTTTTTCTCTGAACTTTTTCTTTCCCAACATCTTTTTATCAGCCAATGTAATTTATAATCATCTTTCCTTATTCTGTTATTCTTTCCTTTCTGGTTCAAACTTCCTTGTGTTTTCTTGATCACATCTGTTTCTTCTTTCTAACTTTTCTCTACCCTTACCTTACCATTACTTTTATATCATTTTACTATTCACTAAATTCAAAGCTCTCATTTATTTTATGTCCTACCGGTACTATGCCTCTATCCTAACACAGAATATCTCATTAACATATATCTGTATTTTCTGCAAAGTTTTAAACCTCATCCTTTTGCTGTTAGCAATACTATCTGCTGTCAATTGATTCTGTGCATGTTCCAAATCATTACTTGATAGATATATGATGACAATGCTTTATTATATCCTATAATTTGTACTTATTTGTTATTGTTGACAGCATTTAGCATTTTGTAGATATTTTCCAATAGTTTCAAACTATTATGTGTGACTTTTTTCATTAGTTTTATTCTTTTCTTGTTGTTATTAATTACTGTTGTAATGGAGCGTTTCTCCTCAGGCTTCTGCTGAGAATGGGTTATTTGTTGCCTAGTCAGACTTTTGTGGTAAACAATATAGCAATAACCCACACCTGGGTGTGGGTAATGCTGGATTTACCCACGGTTGGTGTGGTTTGGTCACGAGGGCGAAGCCCGAGTGGCCAAACAAAGCCAACCATGGGTAAATCCAGCATTACCCACACCCAGAAGTGTTATTGCTGTTATACAATGACATTATTTAAGAAAAAAAATAATTACTTTTCTTAAATAATGGCGCATTGTATAATGCCTTCTTACTGCCCTTCCGCAGCTGTCTGGTATTCTGCGGCAGTTCTGATGTACTGCGCATGCCTACGCAGTACATCAGAGCTGTGGGCAAAAGCAATGGAGAAAGCAAGATCTCCGTTGCTTTTTACTGTTTCACTATGTTAAACCCATTTAACATAGCGAGACAGTTTTGAAAAAAGCAACGGAGAAAGCAAGATCTCCGTTGCCTTTTGTTAAAGGAGTTTAACATAGCGAGACAGAAAAAGCAATGGAGACTCTCCGTTGCTTTTTCTAAAGCTGTCTCGCTATGTTAAACACCTTTAACATAGCGAGACAGTGTGAAGCAACGGAGATCTTGCGTTCTCCGTTGCTTTTAAAAAAAAGAGTTATAGTAATGGAAAAAGTCCGGGCGACCGGACCTTTTTCCATTACTATAACTCTGATTTACAGCGTGCATGCTGACCATTCAGCGTGCGCGCTTTTGAATATTAATCGGGAGTCGTTGTATAATTTCAAATAACTAATTAAATAAATAAATAAGAAATATAAACAAAGAACTTAGCCACATAAAACAATGGAGCAAAGTTACTTAACTGAACCAAATGGGACTACATTTACTTTAGAACTATTGAAGAGCAAGTCGATTGTCCTGCATGGGGCAGGTATGAAGCAATCAGAGCTACAACTCAGATGGAATGACTTGATCCTTTTGCCTAGTGGTCTATATGAATAAATGAAGAAAGAACTTTAGAAATTGAAGTGGATAGACATCTAATGAAGAGTGACCACCCTATCATGTAGATCACATTCATTACTTCCTTCATATCCTGGTTATGCAAAATCAAATGCACTGTACTTCAGGTGAGTCAATTTTGTCAAGAAAAGGCAGTGTTGGAGTATCTGTCCATCCATTCTTCCTTCCATCCTTGCACGCATCCAATGTTATCAAGACGCATCTGTCTCCTATACCAATCCCACAGACAGACAGATGGCATCTTCTACAAACACAAAGCCAGGAAGTGGATGGAGAAGTTATGAGAAAGAGGCAAGACAACATGAGCAACACATCACTGCATGGAGTTTATCAACACAATTTTTAGTTATGTTCATAATCTCAAAAGCACAACACATCAATGCGCTGAGCTAATTTTGAACAATGTTACCTACACTGAGTCTGAAGATATATCTAACCTACTGGCTGATAAATTTAGCTCTAATTTTATCCCTCTCTTCCCCCATCTGTCTGTCCCTCAGGATATATCTGAAACTGGCTCACCCCCAGCTATCACACCAGACCAAGCCCTAAAAGTGCTATCAAACACTAAAAATACTGCATTGATGGGTCATAACAATATCCCTGGGTGCATCTTAAATAGCATGAAGCATGATTTAACCACACCCATAACAACACTGTTCAATCTCAGCCTCCCTACATGTTTTGTGCCAAATGAATGGAGAATAGCTATAGTCATTCCCCTGCAAAAGGGAGGGCCTTCTACAGAATCAGACGATTAGAGATCTATAAGTCTGACTAACCTCATACTTCCACATAATAGACCCTTCTCAGTTTGTGTTTGTCAAGTGCAGGTCATACTTACTCAACCTTGTGGATTTTTTTGAAAATGTCACCAAAGCAATGCATAAAGGCAAAAGAGTACACACTGCATACTTCAACCTGACCAAGGCTTTTGACAGAATTTCCCAACTCGGGCATATTGGAAAAGCTGAATAAACTGGGAACCTGTATGTCACCCACTGGATTGCCACCTGGCTCACAGATAGGACACAGATAATTAAAATAGAGGAAGTTACCTCCACAAAGAGATCAGTCACCAGTGGAGTCCCCCAGGGTTCAGCACTGGGACCGCTCCTGTTTGGTATCTACTTTTCTGAAGTAAATGTCAATACCAAGGGGCTCTGACTGATTAAGTTTGCTGATGATTTCAAGCTAGGGGCAGTCATTGAATCCCTAATGACTTACCCATCCTGCAGGAAGATTTGCCTCAAATAAATAACGGGTGCCAAAGTCATGGTCTGAAACTAGATGCCAAAAAAATGCATTATTATATCTTTTGGAAAGTCATCTATATCAGGGAACTACCACATTGACAATGCAACTCTAAGAGTTGACCCAATTGTTCAGGATTTGTATACGTATGTGGACACTGACCTAACTTTTGACCAACATGTGTCTGTTGTAAAAAGTCCTTCTATATTGCACAGCTTATAAACAAAGGGATTGTGTCTAGATCTAGGCATATCATTGTCCCCCTTTACTCAGCTCTCGTTAGGCCATTTATTACATGTAATTGCCCTTTTGGCATGTATCTGTCCAGACACATGCAACAACTGGAATGCCCACAAAGATACCTTACTAAAAGGATACAAGGCCTAAATGACATGTCCTGCATGGACCAACTCAAAGCTCTGTCACTATACTCTTTATCCTGCAGACTGCTAAGAAATGTGTCTGGCATACAAAGCATTCTCTGACCCATTACTAATGGATTTACTGCATACCAGCACATCAAATAGTATCAGAAATATTCAGTCTAGGGATCTAAACCTCTTCTGCAACTTCAACAGAATGGTTTGGAGGGGCAGGTATATTTAGCAGCGGATACCACTGCTATGGAGCAGACTCCCCATCCACATAAAACAAAGTTCATCCCTGTTCATTTTCAAGCACTACTTAGATCTATGGACGGGAAACAGAAATTTTACCCCAGGACTGCTCCCTGTACTATTAATGAACAAAAGCAGCTCCTAAATGCTTTGCCCCATGCATGGGTCCCCTCAATTTATTTATGGTATGATCCCAGTTATTCTCATTAGGGATAATATATAGCAAGGCAAATCTATAACCAAACAGGATAGGTTTCTTAAGCACAAAAAGGGAAAATGGCTAGGCTTAAAAAGGCTGGTAAGAGCAGCTAGCCTAGTACTGACCTATGAATCTAATAACAAGAAGAAAGAACCAAATATGGTTTACCAAGAAGTCGTTGAGAAGATTAGGAAGAAGAGGAGGGCATTTAGGAAAATGTATGGCAACTCAGACCCAGTAAAATAAATAACTGTATCAGCTGAGACATTAGAAAGTAACAAATAATATCAGGAAACCAAAGACCCATCTAAGGAGAAATAACAAGAACTGTTAGGATGGCAATAGGTATATAAAGAAGTAATAGATAATGGATAAAAACATGCCAAAACTTTGCAAAATGGAGGGGAATTGAGCAGAAGGTAAGAAAAAAAGCAGAAGTGTAGAATTATTATTTTGCACGGTCTTCACACGAGACAGTGATTGAGAGTTATTTTTGCTGCTCAGGATGGTTATGGGTAGGTAATTGCTATACTGGTTTGTGGTGCATTCCGTTCTCCTACCTAACACCAAAGAAAGAGAGTTGACCTTTGAATTCTCAACCTTCCTTCCTTCCTGGCCAGCTCTACTGATTTCTACAAAATTAATACAGAGCAATAGATGTGCACATTCAAAAATGAAGAAACATTCCCATACCAAAAAGAGAATTGTACTTCAAATTTGTTAATTTATGAAATAACCTGATTGGTTTTACCAAATATATAAGCATTACTAAATGAATCTGAGGTGCTTTTCTCTGGTAATGCAGTGTGTGCTCATCTTTTGTGGAACCTCTTGGTGGTGAAAATAGCTGTTTTTCTCTTCTGATATGTGCCAAAAGTTCATTCTAGCTTGAGATCCACTATGTAAAGTCAGTTACATAATTTCAGCCTATTTTTTAAAATGTTAGCTTTTTAAAGTTAATGTAAGTTATTGTTCTCTTCTAGTATCAAGTCAGCTCCACTGATTTTCCAGGATTGTTACAGGGAATCAGTCACTAGTGATTTGATCAGACATTCTGCCTCTGTGTCATGAGACACCCACCACGGTCTGGATAAGCCAGCAGAAATTAACATGCTCTCCTAAGAGGAAGAAGAGAGGAGAGATCTTTATGACTTTCAAGTATTTATTTTTATTTATTTTACATTTGTTTACTGTGAAAGCCCGACTGGACACAGGTCCTTTTTCAGAGGAGGCCCGGGGAGAAAAGCTCCACATTTACTTAAAAAAGCATAGAACAATGTACAATAATAAATGACAAAATATAAAAAAAAATATAATAAATAAGTGACAAATACAAAAAGTAATACAGAGGAACAGCAAGTAATATAAAAAAATAGCAAGTAGTACAAAATAATACCAGGGAATATAATGCTATACAAAGAGAGTAAAAGAGTATAATAACATGAGGAGATAGTAGTATATATGCAGACAAGATGTCATGTAAAAACATTTCATATTTTGGAAAATATCTGTTGATTTTTTTAATGAATTTGTCATGTATTGATCAGTGATGTAACCTGACAGGGGAGATGGAGAGGGAGTGTGAAAATACAGTTGGAGATAAACAGAATACATAAATCATTATGCAAGAGTGATAATTGAGCTTGAGTGTAATACAGTAGCCAGTTACAGTTTCAAAGCCTGGGGAAGACATTTGAAAGTGATTATTAGCTACTGAGGAAAGGAGATTGGGCTATCATGTAGGGTTACAGGGACAGAGCCAGGAGTTTGTAAGATGTGTTTTGAATAGCTTTTTGAATTGTGGGATAGAGCTGCTGGAAATAAGAATAATATCTTAAGGGAAGGGTGGCCTAATGGTTAAGGCGTTTGCCTTACAAACACAAGGTGCAGGGTTTGAGTCTCACAAGGGATAATTGGCTAGGCTTAAAATGGCTCGCAAGGGCAGTTAGCTTAGTAATAATCTATGAACCTATGAACCTATGAATCAGTAAAGCAGGGAAAAAACACACTTAAGAGAAGAAACTGCACAGAAATAAAAAAGCATTATATGAAAATAAAACTCACAGAAGATGTGTGGAAGAAACTGTTCAGTAAGAGGGTTGAGGGTCAAAGAATACATTTCTGCAAAAAAGTAATGTACTCAGAGACAGCAGTAGAATTCAAGATAATATGGAATATACATAATGGTATTTAATAAACAAGGAAACAATTAGGAGTACAAGTTAAATTACAATGATGGGTTATCCTTTCAATGGGCAAAGAGAACAAGGCATTCTCAAGCAGTCATAACTGACTATTTTTTATGTATATCTGTATTGTTTGTTTTCTGTTGTTGGCACATTTCACTAAAGATTTGAAAGTAAAATAAGTGAGTACTGTTAGTCTAGTATTTTTTGTAATTTAACACCTTTTATTTGCATTTCACTTAAGACATAAGCAACCATACATTTATATAAAAGAAAAACTATTTTAACATGTTCCTAGCTATAAACATTATATATCACATTTTTGTATAAATCATTAATTCAGCATGACATAAATTAGTCAGTTCCTGCCTTCTCTTAAATCTGACTCCTTCTCCAAAACATTATTCTGCATGTATTGTTCCCACAATGTCCATTTTTTCTATGTAATTTGTTCCTACCCTTTTCTAAAGAGCCCACTTCTAATTTTTTTTATCTGTGTTATAATATTCAATACTTCAAATGCAGTTGGTTTAGACTTTGATTTCCATTTTTAGTAATTTTTTTTGGCAGCCACTAGAATTAAGCTTAGCAAGACCTTACTATGTCTACACAATTCAGATCTTGTTTCCCAGCTAAAAAAACATTTCTTTAGTTAAATTCATTTGCTCACCCAGTATTTCTGACACAGTACTCTGTAGGAAATCTTTGAACTGTGCCCACTTATTACATTCCCAAAACATATTTCCAGTTACCTGGTTCACCCTCATCATATGAAAAACATCCCCCATCTATCTGAGAAAAAAATCTTTGGATTCTGCTTGGGGTATAAAATACCTATGCAAACAGTTCCAAGCAGAAATCGTAAATCTTCTAGACTTTGTTGCATGCTTGGGAGCCACACATATGTCCTCCCATTGCTTCCTTGTGAATTGCTTATCCAGTCGTTCTTCACAATATTTTTTAATCCTCTGACTGATTCCCATAGTTAATGAGTATTATTTTATATGCCCTACTAATTATCCCATTTTAACAACAGCGTCTTTTCTAGATTCAACTAAAAACTCTATCAGAGCAGGTCTTTCACTTAGGATTCCTCAGCCCCTTTCTCTTTGCCTATACTATGATATCAGTCTCTGATAGGGAAGGAAGTCTCTGGCCTGCAGTCCAAATGTCTTCTTGACCTCTTCCCATTCTATTACCTTTCTCTCTCTAGTTATTTGCTTCCAATGCCTTGGTTCCTTTATTGGTTTTCTCCAATAAATTCCAGCCCCCTCTTGCCTATTCTCTGTACCCCAAAATGCAGTCATCCCTCTTGGCAAAACCTCCTTTCTCCATTGTCATGTTGGCTTAGTTCTTAGAATACTTTTTGTTACTTTATGAATAATTGACCAGAACATGTTATTTGACATTCATATAGCCCAAGCCATAAAAAACTGCACAAAAAAACTAGGTTGCCTCTACAAGAGCAAACACTATCACCATTACCAGAGCCACTATTGCCAGAACCCATCATATTTCAACATTACTTTACACATTCCCTATCTTTACCAACCTATGAAAATCAGATACAACTAAGCTAGAAACTTGTTATAATAAAATAGCAAAGTTTGCTACAGGCGCAAACTATAGATCCCACCACAGCCACTCGCTCAGAAAACTTTCATGGCTTGAATTCCTTTCTCTACTAAAATACAACCAGCTCAAAATGGCCCATCAAATAATGAACCAGCGTGAAAAAACACCAGCCCTAAATAACTTACTATCTTGCTACTCTAATACACGGACTCTTTTCTCTTGAAATAAGGCACTATTAAAAATAATAGAAAGCAAAAACTACGCTGGAGAAGCCCTCTACTCTTGTAGTGTCGCCAAAGCCTGGAACAGCTTATCACTAGACATTTGTTCACTATTTGTTCATACTGTTATGCCTGTATGATTTTGTACCTTCCAGTTGTAATCTTGAATCTGGTTTTGAATTCTGTATAAATTCTGTAACTTGTAATTTTTTAGAAATGCTTTGTATTCTCTGTATGCCCTGGAGCTTTTCTCCCTGGTCCTCCGCTGAAAATGGACTTGTTGTCCAGTAGTACTTTCCCTTTAAATAAATGTAAAATAAATAATAAATAACATAAATAATATTCTATATAGCTGTCATTATTCTGTTAGGATCTACATCAAAAATTCCTCTCTCTCTCTTTATTTCTTGAATTTACCCCATTTCACCATTATCATCCCTTTCCACTCTGAATTATATCTTTCTGCTTATGTTATGTATATGAGCCTTAACTTTACAGCTCTGAAATATTCCTTCAAATCAGGTAATCATAAACCACTTTGCTTTGTTGCAAGGATCATCTTATCCCACTTGAGCCTTGCCCTCATCCCCGCCTAGATAAATTCTTTCAACACTTTATTGATTATTCCCCACAACTTTCCTCTGGTTAATAAAGATATGCCTGACCTTTATATAAAACTAAAGGGACTAAAAACACTGCTTGCATCTTGCTATCCACATCCCTTAACAACAGCTTCCAGCTTTTCAGTTTTTGTATTATCTTTTGTTTAGCCTCTTCCCACATATCCTTAGCTGCAATAACATAATCCTTTTTAATCCCGCTCCTATATACTTCATTTTATTGTGTCCCCATAAATATGGATATTGCTGGACTAATTCCTGCATGGGTACATACTTTACAGCTATAGCCTTTGATTTATCTTCATTTTATATCGTGAAAAGACTTGAAATTGTCTCAACATGTTCCACAATAATGATATCTCCTTTTCTGATTTTATCAGGTACAAAATAATATAGTCTACAAATAAATCCAACATTTCTTAATTACCATACCAAGCATACCTTTGAATTTCTGAGTCCCTTATTTTCTTTGCCAATGGCTCTAAATAAAGCAAATAACAAAGGAGAAAGAGGGTATCCCTGTCTAATTCCTCTCTTCAGATACAACTTGTCAGAGAGGAACCTTCCCACTTTAATTTTTGCCTCCAATCCCTCACATATCCCTCTAATTAACCTTATTATTGTATCAGGGAGTGTAAATGTCTCCATTGCCCTACTCATAAAATCAAGGCTTACTCTGTTGAATGCTTTGTCTGCATCAAGACCCACCAGCAGCAATTGTATTTTATTACACTCTGCTTCTGTATGGATGATCATTGTTCTATTAATGTTGTCAAATGTTTGCTTTCTCTCCACAAAACCACATCAGTCCATATCTATCAATTTTGGCAACACCTTTGCCATTCTTTTTGCTATTATAGACATAAGCACTTTATAATCATGGTTTAAAATTGAAATGGGCCTGTATGAATCTGGGTCTGATGAATCTTTGCAATCTTTACATATTACAGCCACAACAGCTTTCTTCCAGGATGTTGGGGCTTCCCCTCCTTTGAAAATACTGTTAAACAAAATCTTCCAGATCTTTATCACTTTCTGCCATTCTAGCTTTCAAACTTCCATGGTAATACTATCTATTACTGAAGACTTTCCTACAGATTGATTGTGCATCACTGTTTTTATCTCATCTCCTATGGTAACTATTCATTGTTGAGCCTCATCTACTTATAACCCTGGCATACTTAAGTCTTCCATAGATATTTCCGTTTGTGCTCTTTCTTGATTTCTACATTTCCCTGCTTTATAAAAAATGTTCATAAAAATTTTTGAAATATGTTCAATTCCCTTACAGGATCTCTGGTTGTTTTTCTTGTTATAGGCTCCCTAAGTTTAGCAATAACTCTTTCTATTTTCTGTTACCTAAGTTGTTGTGCTAAAAGTTTTTGTGCTCTGGAGATAAAAAAATCAGTCGCTTAACAGAAGTCTTTCTAAACTCATACATACTATCCAGATAATTCCTTTTTTTCTCTTTAGCACTCTGCAGATGTATCTCTTCTTGGTCTGTGAGATTCTGATTATTCTCCAGTGATTTAACCCTTGTCAGCCCCTCTAAAGAATCAGTTATTGTTACTTCTTAACCATATCCCTTTTTCTTTTATTTCTACCCCATTTTTTTAAACTCCACCTTCATTTTATTCCACTCACTAGTATAACTTTTGAAGAAATGTGTATCTATTGTAAAAACTCTTGAGTAATTTCCACTACCCATTCCTTAAATTTCTCTTTTTTAACAGGTAAGTGGGGAAGCTCCAGTGTCTCATGTATACTTCATTACCTTGCATTTTTGTCATTGTTGTTAATGGTGCATGATCTGAAATAGTTACTGGATGTCTGTCAAAGCTTTCAATTAAATGCACATGTTCCTGTGAAATATAATTTCTGTGTAGTTAGTCTAGCCCAGTTATTGTACCTTGTGGAATAATATGTAAATTCCGTACCAAATATTTCAATACATTTTTTTAAGAAATCTACCCTCCTTTGTTATATTTTCCCTTCTATGTCCCCCAGATACATCCTCACTGTTACAAATTAAATTCTAGACCCCAACTATAAGTAATATTCCCTGCTGAGAGCTGTTTATTTGGGTCTATATCACTTGGACGAAATGGCAGAAGTTTGAACACCATATGTTCGAACTTCTAACCTCGAAGTGCAAAACCATCGAAGGCTTAGAACAGCAATTTTTTTTCCCAGGGAAAAAAATCGTTGTTCCAAGAAAACACACACACAACACAAGCACACCAAAATAAATAATCCACACACATATACACTTCACAAAACCCTGCTTCTAACCCTACACTAAACTGTACATACACTGCTATCTATCCACTTACCTTAACCCAAACCCTAGCACTAAGGTCCGTAACTATCGCACACTCACCTTACCCACTCCCTAACCTTAAGGTCCGTAACTATCACACACTCACCTTAATCCAGTCTGTTTGCACACTTACCTTAACCCTGTCCGTAACCTTTGCATCACAGTGGAGGGAATAGTGAAGCTGCAGAAATGGCACACCAAATTCTTTCCCTGGGAAAGAATTTGGTGTTCCGCGACTTCGCGATAATCAGTTTTTGAACTTCACAGTTCAAACATATGGTGTTCGAACTGCTGAAGTTTCAGCAGCACCTATGAACCTATGAACCAATAGGAACCCGTTTATTTCTCCCAATATTTTCTTAAGTTTCATAATAGCAGGTTTAGGTGGAATATAATACATGCCAGTGTAATCTACCTCCCTTACCAGTAGCCTCCCTACTACCACAAATCTTCCATTATCTTTTTATTCCTCTTCTATTACTACTGGAGATCCTCTAGCAATTAGTGTAAGTACTTTCCTTTTCCTTTGTCCCTGACACTCTGCTGAATATCTATCCTGAAATCCTTTCTTTACTAAATTCACATACTCACTTCTTTCCAAATGTGTCTTCTGTAGCATTACTATTTGTAGTCTGCATTTCTTAATATAATTCGGTACTCTTTCCTTTTTGTCCATACATGTGAGACCATTCACATTCCAAAATAATATGGATACTATTGCCATTATAAGAAGTTATTATTCCCACCTATTATATATGACAGGTTTTTTAAATGTCTATTTCCAGATTTTGTGTTACAAGCACCCACTAATGTTTGGTATGTTGATCTTTTATACAGTTATTTTTTGTCATCTTCTACATTGGAATCTATGTCACATTTTATAAGACTTTTTGTTTTAATGAATACCCTCAGAGAAAAGAAAACACACCCCCAGAACACCCCCAGAACCTATTAACTTAAAACAAATTTACAAAACTATGTACATCTTTAAATAATTAAGTTTATCCCAACTGATAGGAAAGTACAGTTTTGTACCTACCATAAATGTAGATGTTCGAGTGTCTTCACTGCTGCAGTCATTACACTTGGGTTCTCCTGCCATCAGGAGGGCCCGCAGTCAGCCTGAGTTCCAAATTCTTGGTCCAGCGTCAGTTGCTGTTGCCTCTTCCCTGATGTCAGTGCATCAGGGGTATATAAGAAGCAGTCAACGCCATTTTCTTCAGTTTGTCTTGCCCCAGATGTCAGGTGCCCCCAAAAATAGTAGGCAATACATATTGCTAATACAACATACAAATAAGGTAAAAATAAAACCTTCATAAACCAGCAAATACACCACATAGGTAGAATACATTAGTCCCAGATAAGAAAGAGGGGCTGGCGGGTGGGTATCCTGGACTGCAGCAGTGAAGACACTCGAACATCTACATTTATGGTGGGTACAAAACTGTACTATGTTCATTGTGTTTCACTGCTGCAGTCATTACACTTGGGTAGAATCCCAAAGCTGAGTTTGGGTGGCTGGTTCTATAGTGGATTTGGAGTGGCTATGAGGCCCTGCAGCACTGCAGTGGCAAAGCCAGCTCTGGATCTAGAATAAAGAGGCAAATGGTAATGCTTGGAAAATGTGTGCATTGAGCTCCAAGTTGCTGCTTCCAAGATGTCTTTAGTAGGTACTCCTCTAAGGAAGGCAGTAGAAGTGGCAGTTGCCCTGGTGGAATGTGGTCTAATATTAGTAGGCACAGGTTTCCCATTTTGGGTGTAGTGGAACCGGATACAGTGACCTATCCACTTTGAAATGGTCTGCTTTGAAATAGCCTTTCCCTGTGATCTTGCAGCATATGATACAAACAATTGTTTAGATTTTCTGAAAGTTTTTGTTTTGTCCAAGTAGAAGTGCAATTGCCTGTGTATGTCCAAGGAATGTAGAAGTCTCTCCCCTTTATTTTGGAGATTTGGATAAAATGGTGGCAAGTGAATAGATTGGTTAGGAGCCACACTGGAAACCACCTTAGGCATAAAGGTTGGGTTTGTTCTTAAAGAAACCCTGTCTTGGTGGAAAATAATAAAAGGCTCCACTGCCATTAGTGCCTGCAGTTCTGAGACTCTTTGTGCTGAGGTTATTGCCAGAAGCAGAGCAGTTTTCCATGATATATATTTTAACTCTGCTGTATTGGCTGGTTCAAAAAGAGGCAAAGTGAGCTTTTCCAAAATGAAATTGAGGTCCCAAGTTGATGTTGGTGCTCTCCGGGGCGATCTTATGTTTTTAGCCCCTCTGAGGTACTGCTTTAGCAAAGGGTGAGAAAAAATAGGAGGATCTGTGTTGTAATGAGCCGAGATGGCAGAAGTGTGAATCTTAATGGATGAGAAGGATAGTCCTTTGTCCAGCATCACAGTCAAGTATTATGGTATCTGAGGAATGTTAGGGACCAGAGGATCAAGATTTTGAGCCTGGTTCCAGGCACAGAATCTCTTCCACTTTTCTGAATAAGATTTCCTGGTGCTAGGTCTCCTGGTCTCCAGAATGGCATCCATAACAGCTTTAGAGAGAAGTTGTCTGTTTGGCTATTGAATCTGCCATGCAGCTAGGTTTAAGGTTTTGAGCTGACTGTGCAATATCTGATTGTTTTGTTGAGTCAGAAGGTGTGGAATTTGAGGCAAAATCCAAGGTGGGCCCTGAGCTAAGTTCTTTAAGATTGGGTACCAATGCTGGTGTGGCCAGTCTGGAGAAATCAGAATCATCTGTGGTTTGTCTTGTTTGGCTTTTAGGAGTACCTTTGAAAGGAGAGGCAGTGGTGGGAAGGCATAAACGCTTAGGTTTTTCCAGCTGAATGAAAGAGCATCCACTTTCCATGCTTGTGTGTGATAAGTCCATGTGCAGAATTTTTGTAGTTGGCAATTCAGTGGAGAGGGAAAGAGATCTATGTCCAGGAACCCCCATTTTTGCATTATCATGCTGGAAATGTGTGGATTTAATTTCCACTCATGAGGATCCATGATGTTTCTGCTTAGGTCGTCTGCCAGAGTATTTATCTTTCCTGGCAGGAATTGTGCTTGCAGATGAACTTGATAAGTTATAGCTGTGTTCCACAAGATCATGGCTTGCCTGCATAGGGGGTAAGAATGAGTGCCCCCTTGCTTGTTTATGTACCACATCACTGTGGTGTTGTCTGTCTTTAATAATAATTGTCCTGGATGCAGAAGGTCCTTGAAAGTTGTTAGGGCATTTTGTACAGCCAACATCTCTTTTTGATTGATGTGAAGAGGCATTTGTTTTGTGGCCCATTTGCCCTGAATACATTTTCCTGCCATGTGTGCTCCTCAGGCATAATCTGAGGTGTCTGTTGTTATAGTCTGCCTGGCTGTGGGAAGAGTGAAAGGCTGACCCTTGTTGAGGTGACATGCCTGTGCCCACCATCGAAACTCCTGTTGTAGGCAGGAAATTAGAGGTATTACTGTCTCCAAGCTGTGAGAATGTTGAGACCAAACACTTTTTAGGTACCATTGTAATTTCCTCATATGCAGTCTTGCATATGGAATTAGTAGTATGCAGGATGCCATGAATCCCAAGGCCTGCAGAATTTTTCTTGCAGGGAGTTGGGACTTTGTTGCCTTCAACTAAAAATGCTGAGTCAGTTGTCCTTGTTTGTCTGGCATGAGATAAGCCATCTGGGCCATTGTATTTAAGCTGGCACCCAGGAATATTATTTCTTGTGAGGGTACTAGTTTTTATTTATTTTCATTTACTGTGTACCCTAGACAACTTAACAATCTTTTTACGAATGCCAGATGCTGTAGAAGAATGTCCTTGCTCTCTGCTTGAATCAGGCAGTCGTTCAGATATGGATATATTTGAATTCCTTTTTGTCTGCAAAATGCAATTACTGGTGCCAGGCACTTGGTAAAGACCCTGGGCGCAGTAGATAAGCCAAAGGGCAGTGCAGAGAATTGGTAGTGCATTGAACCAGCTATGAATCTGAAGTATCTTCTGCAATTTTGTCTGATAGGGACATGCAGGTATGCCTCTTTGAGGTCCAAAGTAACAAACCAAGCTTTCTTGCCCAACATGGGTAGGAGCTGTTGTAGTGTCAGCATCTTGAATTTCGGAACACCCAGATAAGTATTTAGAGTGAAAAGGTCCAGAATGGGTCTCCAGGCTTTGTCCTTTCTGGGTACCAGGAAGAGTCTTGAGTAAAATCTTTGTCCTTTTTCCCACTGTGGTACTTTTTGAATAGCTCTCATGTCCATGAGGGCTGTAATTTGTTTTTGTGCTTCTGCCCATTGATTTTGTGGCAGGTCTGGCATTCTGTTTAGCCTTGGAAAAGTGTGAAAGTGGAACCTGTAACTTTGAGACACAATATTTAGCACCCATTTGTCTTGGGTGATTGCTTGCCAGTTTTGTGAAAAAAGTGCTAGTTTCCCCCCTAAGGGAGCTGCCAAAAGGTAAGAGTCATTGGGACTGTCTCCTGTAAGGTTGTGACTTATCCTCACCTTGTTTTGGGTTTGAAGCCCCCCACTGTCGTGGTCTGTAAGAGCCTTGTGGCTGAGATCTGCCTCTTGGGCATCTGTATCTGCCTCTTTGTGGCCTGTCTGACACTGGAAAGGACCAATTTTTTGCAGGCCAATTTCTGCTAAATCATGGTGGCTGTACCTGTAAGAAATCCTTCACTGTTTGCATAGATTTTGCCTTATCCTCCATTTTCTTTAATACCTCTTCTGCCTTAATACCAAATAAATTATCTTGCTGCAAAGGAGCATCCAATAACTTTGCCTTAACATGATCTGGTAAACTTTGTTCTTTTAACCAAGCATGCCTTCGAATCACAGATCCTGTAACAGCTGCTCTACAAGAAGCTTCTAATGAGTCAAAACCACATTGCAAAGTATGCTTTCCCACTTGTTCAGCTGCATGCAATAAATCCTGCATTTCCTTATAGTCAGGTTGTTCTGCATTTGTACTCATTTTCTGTTTTAATTGAAACAGTAAGTATCGTTGATACTTAAGCATGTGAAACTGGCAATTTAGAGCCCTCACTGCTAAAGTTGCAGAGGTGTAAACTTTCTTTCCCCATCTGTCTAATGCTCTAGACTCCCTATCTGAGGGAATTGGGTTCTTAGCCGTGGAAGCCTTAACCCCTTTGGGACCTTGGGAATAGTTTCTGGGTCTGCAACAGGGTTTTTATAAAGATATTTGTGAGAGTCAGGGACTCTGTAGTATCTGTCTGATTTAACTGGAGCTGGGGGTAAAGAATCAGGGTTTAAACTAGATTCAGAGAACACATCATCCACAATGTCCAACACTGGTGGAATAGCAAGGGGCCTGTGCTGAGGCAGCAAAAGAAAGTCTCTGAGCCTTTTCTTGGATTCTGAGTAATCCTGGCCCTCCAATTGAAAATGCTCCCTCATGATATGTAAGGTTTCCCCAAAAGAGTAATTCTCAGGAGGAGAGGCTGAAGGAATTGATTCTTCAGCATCAGAATCCTCATAGGGGGGTAAAGAATATCCCTGGTCTGAAGAGGAATCAGAATATATTGAAACCTGGTCAGAGGAATCATATTCTGTATCCTGCATCCTGCCTAGGCCTTCTATCAGGAGGGGGATGGGAACCCCTGATCAGAGTTATCAAGTCTTCGGCCATCTTGAGCATCTGTTTTTTAGGCATGGAGGCATGTCCAGGTGAATGTTGTACTTGTTTCTTTGTCTTTAGTGTAGGCTTAGTCTTGGCTGAAGCTGCAATGGTAAGTTGAGTAGGCCTGAAAATACCCTCAGAAGCTGGTGCCTGCTCAGTGGCTCCGGACCCATCTGAAGGGTTACTCTCCATTGGCCCAACACCTTGAGGCTCCAGAGGCCTAGGCACCTCCACGTGGGAGTCGATCACGGCCTGTGGTTCTGAGGTAGCAGGTGTCAGGGGCTGTGAAAGCGCCTCACTGCAAACCGGGGAACCGGAGACTGGCCTAGAAGAGGCTTTGTTGTCAGTTTTGGGCCTCATATGCCTTTCCTTATCTTTATCTTTGCGCTTTTTGTGCATTCCGGTCGTCGGTTGTTCCGCCGGCATTGTATAATTAAACCTTCGCCCAAAGTAATTTCGAGCAAAATAAAACCAACGTTTAATAGTGCATTTGTTAAATCTAGCACAAAATCGACAACTAGTGACATCACGATCTGGGCCTAGGCATGGAATACAGTAAGAATGAAAATCCTTATGAGGTATTTGCTTCCCACAAGAAATACAATTCTTAACTTTTTCTGACATCAGTCTGAGGCAAGAAAAAATTTCCCCAATGGGGTACTTAGCTTTATTGAAGAATTCAGTTCTGAAATCAAATTTGAAATCTCAGGAGTCGGCCAACCGGCACTTGCGAACTGCTTTTGCTTCGGGCACCGCGCGGCAAGAAAGACTGTAGAAAATGGCGTCAGCTGCTTCTTATATACCCCTGACGCACTGACGTCAGGGAAAAGGCGACAGCAACCGACACCGGACCAAGACTTTGGAACTCAGGCCGACTGTGGGCCCGCCTGACAGCAGGATAACCCAAGTGTAATGACTGCAGCAGTGAAACACGATGAACATCAATTGTTCCAACTCAACATCTGCATAGATAGGCATTAACTAACCTAAAAATTAAGGTTATTCATGTTAAAATACCTGCTACAATCCATGTTCCTACTTATACTAATTGCTGTATGTTCTTGTCTCATCTTTATTCCCCTCTCAGATGTGAAAAACAGCTTGCATACCTTCAGAAAACATTAATTTTAGCCTTAAAAGGTGCTGTGGCTTTTATTGCCTGGAGCTGCAGACTTCTCAATTCACACTGAACATTTATTTGCTAAAGAAAACCTTTCATTACATTCAGTCTTCTTTTAATTACTTGTTTACTTTAAAAATTATTAGCTTAAGCTAAGGGCCTTAGTACAGGCATTTGCCTCTGCAAAAGTAAGAGAAAACATAACAGCTCTGCATATATTATGATATGTGCACTTTTGACCCTCATACCCCACCTCATCAACCCAAGATTGCAGTTCATTAAGTTCAACATGCTTTTGTCAACCTTTCTTCTATTTTTTACATTATAATGCCTGCATTTTTAAAACTAAAGAAGAAGAAGAACAACAAAAGGCACTTGTTTACATTACGCATCTTTATCATATACAACAATAACTTAAAATGCTTTACTAAATAACATACAAGTTATATCATGAAATATTTTATACAAATACTCTTAAGAATAAAATTACCTTCCCCCCTTTTCTTCTCTTTCCCTTAGTATCCTTCCAGACATTAATGACATGAAGTGGGGCATATGCTTTTCAGTCCCCTGTAAGTTTAACAGAGTTTACAAAACTCCAGTTTTGTACAGCCATAGTTCACATATGTTATTAATACTTTTTAATCTCACATTTATTTGCTTATTTCAGTTTTGCTGATCTGTTTTGTGTTCATAATCAGACTCAATTCAAGTCCAAGGTACTCCCGCTTCTTCAAGTCAACTCATCTTTTTTTCTGTCTCTCAAGCATTTTCCTTTGGAACATTGGAAACAATTTCAGTGGAAAAGTCTCTCTACAAGCTTTATTATCAGAAATAATGAGAAGCAGAGTTCCCTTCTGTTGATGGTTCACTTTTTGTTGGACAAATTTTGTATTTGTTTCTTAGCCTGTTCTGCACCAAAACATTACTTTGATCCTCCATAAAATATTCTGAAGACAGCTGGATACAGCAGCTTGAATCTCACACCTCCCTCTCAACATTTCCTGATTGCTGAGATAAATGTGTTCCTCTTCTACCTGGTGTACAGTGAACAATCATTTTCTACAAACACTCCACTGCCTCAGATTTTTAATACTTTGCCATTCTGCCACAGGTTTGTCAAGATCAACTCTTTCTGCTGGTATACTGTAGCTTTACTAATGCAGTTCTTGGCTGCTTTCTCATGGCCAGGTTTTGAGCATGCACACTATGTGCCTTTTCAATGAACAAATCCTACTGCGGAATGCCAGTCCAGTTGCTTATTTGTGCTTCCACAAAATTAATACAGTCTGTTCCTTCCATTTTCTCTGGTATAGCAAAAAATCACACATTTTCTCTGTCTGCTCTGTCCTTTAATTCTACAACTTTTTGAAACATCTCTTACTCAGCCAACCTTTTCTTCATCTAAACCTCTGATTTTTGCAGTTTATCAGTTCATTTGAATAGCTGTAAAAAGCTTCTTCCGTTTTTCCAGCCTTATTTGATTTGATATACTTCAGTGTTTTGTTTATTTTCATCAGCTCTGAGTAGATTTGATTTAATTTTTCATCTAGATTACTGGAAGCCATGTCTTGCACCAAAGTTGGAGCTTGAACTGCTTTTTGCTGAACAGCTGCAGGATTCTTCCCAATCAGGGTTTTCTGTTCACCTTTTCCAGTTTATTTTTTCAGGTTGTCTAAGTTTCTTCTTTACTGGTCTCCAGGCATTGTACTTAATAGCCAGTAGCTGAACTTACTAAAGCTGACATAGTTAATGGCACTTATCTCTCAGTTTCTCCTTTCACACTGGGAGAGATGAAATTAAGCTATTTATCAGTATGCAGCCATCTTGGAAGCCCACTGTTAGTATAGTACTGGCCTGCTTCTAGAATTATCTCCATTCTATCAAAGTTTACAGAAGTGATTCCATGTTACAGGCTGGTGGAGTTCCCAAAAGCAGGTTGTCTTACTGATGGTCATAGTATAGGGTTACACAACAAAGGTCTTACTATGGATCACCACTGAGGTGGAAATGGAAACACTACTGAAGTATTATTCATTTGAAACAGTATTTCAAAGGACTTTGGTAGAAAGAAATAAATGATGAGGCATGCAAACTATCTAATCTGAAGTAAAGGGGTCAGTTATTGCAAACATGTCAGACTGTGGATCGGTGAGCAGTACTAGCATAAACAGTATTTAGTACATTGTATTTATTTAGTTAGTGAATTAATTAGATATCATCTACTTATGTATGTTTGCATGTGTGTATCTATTTTCATTTATTATATTAATATAAACATAATCTTGTCTAATAAATACATAGTACATAGGAAAGAAATACAGTAGCTGTATATAAAAAAACTATAACAATAATTTTATAGTATCTGATATAATATAAAGAACATTTTATTAAAATAAAATCTAATTGAGGTTATATAGAAGCCTCAGGAAACTGAAAGTAAAAACAAATGTACATCCAACAATCATCTGATAAACATAAACATATAGACTTCAACTTTAACTTTGTTATAGTACCTGTAACTAAGCACTATACACACACAAAACAGAACAGCAACCATTTAAAAAAAGTAATAAATAAATAAGTACATAAATAAGAAAAAATAACATTAAACAGGATAATGGAATAAAAACAGCACTTATGATGACAAAAATAAAGCACTCATTTGCTATAGGCTAAATCAAACAAGTATTTGATGACCCTTTAGAGCACTACTAATAGACCAATAAAAGACAATTTGTAGACATTATAGGTTCATAGGTAGGTACTAGGCTATCGGCCCAAGGGCCTAAGTAAGCCTAGCCAAAAAGGTTCCCTGGCTTACGCCACTCAAGAAAGTTATTTTTCTGCGCCCCTGTCGAGCAGAGCCACTGAAGTGATCCCCGGGGTGTATTTCCTATTTCCCATCCACTTATCAAGATTTTTCTTGAAGAGTGCTAATGAGGAGCTTTGCTTGACATAGATGGGTAGCTTGTTCCAGAGTATGGGAAGTCTCTGGAACAGGAATCTATCCCTCCAGCATGTCCTGTTTATTGTGGTGACAAGGTTTAGGTCAGCGGTAGCTCGGAGGTATTGGGATTTTTTTAGGTGTAGCATGTCCAACAGCTCTGGGTTTGACATAGCTTTATATGTTAGGCAAAGATCACCTTGGAGTAGGCGATATGCTATGGAGTAAAGCTGGAGTTTTTTGAGACAGTCAGTGTAGGACATCTGTTTGAGGCCAGTAATCCTCTTTGTGAGGTACTTCTGTGGCCTTTCCAGCTGCTGCAGATGTCTTGTGAGGTACATTCCAAAAGGGGCATTGTACTCTATAATGGGTCTAATGAGTGTCAAGTAGAGGGGAACAATTACCTCTTTTTTCCTAGATGAGAACCGTTTTGTGATGAGGTGTGCCATGTAGAAGGATTTCCAGACTACTGTGGCGATGTGATTATCAAAGGAGAGACTACTGTCTACCTGGGTCCCCAGGTCTCTTATCACACATTCGGCGTTAAGTAGACTGCCACCTATGTGGTAGTTCATGGGTACAGAGTTTTTACCAAAGGGGATAACAATGCAATTTTTGGCATTGAGCTTGAGACCATGGCTCTGACACCAGGTATCTGTCTCAGTGTGGCCCTTCTGTAGGATGTCCACATCATTTGGGGACTCATCTATGGCTCCTAGTTTGCAGTCATCTGCAAACTTCATTAGCCAAAGGCCTTCTGTGTTAGCCTGTACTTCAGAGAAGTAGATACCAAACAGGAGAGGTCCCAGGACTGAACCTTGTGGTACTCCACTTGTCACTGGTTTGAAGTTAGATTTGGAGTCTGCGACTTTTACAGTGAGCCAATTGGCAACCCATCTTGTGACGTAGGGATTTATACCTAGTTTAGTGAGTTTAGCTATAATTCCAGAATGGGGGATGGTGTTGAAAGCCTTGATGAGGTCAAGATAGGCTGTGTGAACCATCTTACCCTTGTCTGCAGCTTTGGTGACTGCCTCAAAGAAGTCGATCAGGTTCAGGAGGCATGATCTGCCTTTCACAAACCCGAACTGGGTGGGGTCCAGAGTTTGGAGGTTACCAATGTCTTTGTTTATGAGTTCCATGATAATATGTTCCATGGCCTTACAGACCAGGCTCATCAGGCTAATAGGGCGATAGTTCCCGGGATCAGTGGTGGCTTCCCCTTTGTGGAGTGGGATAACTGTTGCTGTGCGCCATTCAGTGGGCACAAAGCCTGATGTGAGATTATGACTGAACATGGTGCTTAGGCGGGGAGCCAGTTCATTCTGAAGTTTGTGTAAAATGCAGCCTGGGATGTTGTCCGGTCCCATGGATGCTATGTTTTTGGCTTTAGAGAGTGCAGCGTTTGCCTGCATAGTTGTGATTACAGGGACTCTGCATTCTTCCTGTATAGATATGGGCCCTTTAGGGGGTGAGAGGGGGGGTAAAGTTAGCACTGAACCTATCTGCCAGGATGTTGGCAATATCAGTTGATTCTGTAATTTTCATGCTGTTGTGTTGTAATTCAGAGTAGATCTGGGTGTTGCCATTGAGATTCTTGACATATCTGTAAAATGCTTTGTGGTTGTCCCTAGAATCAGTGGTGATTTTGTTTTTGTAGCTAGCTTTGGAGGATCTTATAAGGGCTCTCAGCTTCTTACTGAGGCTGACCAGGGAACTCCTCCACTCATGGGATTTTACTCTCTTTTGCAACAGTTTCTTCCTTCGGTTGTAGAGTTTGTATATGGCAGAGGACCACCAGATTGGCTTCCTTTTTTTGGAGAATAATGTCTTGGTTCTGTTTGGGATAGCATGATCCATGCACTCATGTAAGTGCTTATAGAGTGCATCTTTGTAGGCTTCAGCAGTCGTAACTGTATTGTCCATCTGCATGGGTGTCATGAAGTTCGCCACTTCTGTCTTAAGAAGCATGAAGTTGGCTTTGGAGGACATTTTTACCATGATTTCCTTAATGGGGGCTGGGGGCGGGATGTGGATATTTAGGGTGATTAGCTTGTGGTTGGATCTGACCAACAGAGATTTGACTTTATGTGTGGAACACCGATCACTCATGTTGGTAATGACTAGGTCTAGGATATTGTTGCCCCTGGTGGGGGTGTGGATAAGTTGATCCATGGCATTGGAATTTATGAATTCCAGAAAGCACTGAGCGAAGGAGTTGGCACATGAGTAGTTTTCCCAGTTAATGGTGGGGTAGTTGAAATCGCAGATTATTAGGGTGTTTGGTTGAACCCTAATATTTTCCAGTATATCAAGAAAAGAGGAGTGGAAATCCAGGGTCATGGTGGGGAATCTGTAGCAAGCTACAATTTGGATTGTGGTCTTGCCCAGGGTTAGTTGCACTTGGATAACCTCGAATGCATTATACTGAGCAACTACTTGGAGGTGTAGATATCCTTAATAAATATGGACACACCTCCACCTTTGGTGTTACGGTCCAGGTTAGGTGGCCAAAAAGTGTGGTATGAGTTATAGCCTGGTAATGCAGGGGTGGTCTCTGGAGCCGTGAACCAGGTCTCAGTCACTGCACAGATATCTATGTTCTCCATTTTAAGGAGTGCCTCGAGGGAGTGCATTTTGAGGTTTAGACTTCTAGCTCTGAGTAGCATTACCCTCAGTTTTTGCTTGCGGTTCCTGTTACGGTGGTGAATTTGTCATTTGAACCTTGCCTAAAAAAGGCACTATAGGGCAGCAAGAGCCTTAGCCAGTATCCAGAATCCCAGGGGTGACAGGTGCAGGCCATCTCTGGCAAAGCATCGTGGTCTGTCGACCATGTCGTCCCAGGCAGACAGATACTGGATCCCCTTAGAATGACACCAGAAGCTTAGCCAATTGTTGAAGTCAATCATTTTGTCCTTGTACTGTGGTATCATTCTGGGCGATGGCAGGATGCTACTCAGGGCTAGGGTCATACCTGCCTGGGCTACAAGATTGGAGAGCTCTTCCATGTCTCTTTTCATGTAGTCCAAGGAGGTACATCTCAGGTCATTCACACCGGCATGGACAGAGTCATATTTGTACTTGTTGTGGAGTGACCTGAGTGCATGGGTTATGTGGCGGATCCTGGCATCCGACAGGCAGCTGACAGTAACTGTCTCCTTGTTTAGCCTGGTGAGTGGGACATCAGTGTGCCTGACTATAGAGTCACCTATGACTAGTGTGTTGGGTACATTGTTTTGCCTTATGGGCTGTGGTTGAGTGGCACACTGAATCTGTGGACTATGTGTCATTTGGGTTGTGTTGGTGGTGGAGGTTGCTTGCGTTTCTGCTTTGGAGGTCTCTGTTACTTGAGCAGATTATTATTGAGAGCCTCCGCAAATGTTTTTTTGTTTCTATGTGTGGATTTTGGTGGTGTAGGTTTAGTGGGACTATGTGATGAGTGTGGTGTGGTGCAAGTGTTTACTTTTTCCTCTTGACTGTCAAGTTCAGTCTTGGTTGGAGAGAGCTTTACCTCCAGTTTGGCTAGATAAGTGCATCTCTCACAGGTTGTGGTGTTGGGTGGTAGGATGAGAGGGTTGTCTGTTTACATGAGGCAATTGCTACATTGCCCCAAGATGTCCAGATTCATCAGATAGACTGGAGAGAACACTGGGAGCGGACCCTTGGACATGCCTAAATAAAAAACTACTTTCCTCTAGACAAGTGAGGAAAGTGAGTATAAGAGCTGTTTTTCTATAAGCAAGTGAGGAAAGTAAGTACAAAAACTGTTTTCCTCTAGGTAAAGAGGAAGGTTGGGTGCTGTAGTAATTTGTAGTTTATTTAGTGCTAACAACAAGTTCTGAACAAGTGCTGAGCACGAATAAGCAAATTCAAGTACTAAAGAATCTGTACCTGGATCCTGTGGTAGATAGGCTACCTAGTGCTTATCACTCCCACTGATAAGGTAGAATGCATCCATCCAACACCGAAAAGCTTGGGGGCTCAGAAACTTACAAACAGTCCTGGATATGGCAAATTTGTATCTTGACTAGACTAGTTACAGGAAAGGTGGGAAACAAGTGGAAACATAGGCATTTAAACCAGTAGGTTGAAAGAGATGGGAAAACTGCCCAAACGGCCAATAAACTACAAATTCTGGGCCAGAAACCACTCTTGTGGTAGATAGGCTACCTAGTGCTTACCACTCCCACTGATAAGCTAGAAGGCTTCCCTCCAACACAGAAAGGCTTGGGGGACTCAGAAGCTTACAAACAGTCCTGGATACAGCAAATATGTATCTGGACTAGACTAGTTACGAGAAAGGTGGGAAACAAGCACAAATGCAGGCTTTTAAACTAGAAAATTGAAAGAGATGGAAAAACTGCCCAAACGGCCAATAAAACTACAATTTCTGGGCCAGAAACCACTCTTGTGGTAGATAAGCTACCTAGTGCTTACCACTCCCACTGATAAGCTAGAAGGCTTCCCTCCAACACAGAAAGGCTTTGGGGGCTCAGAAGCTTATAAACAGTCCTGGTTACAGCAAATCTGTATTTGGACTAGACTAGTTACATGAAAGGCAGGAAACAAGCTTAGAATTTTTTTTTTTTTTTTTGGAAAGTGGAAAGGGAGAAAGGAGAAACAGAAGATAATTCAAAATTAAGGACCTAAGTGGCTTGCCCTTAATAAATTTTCTCTCTGTATTGTATTATAGAACAGTTCAGGAAGACAGGGGCACAGATAGGATGGGAATGTGAAAAAAACAGATGTAATGTCAAAATAAGAAAAGCACCTGTTGATCAAACAGAGATTTGTTTTATAAAGGAAGGCTTTGATTTATTTCCTTGAACTTAAAATGTAGAATCTTTCAGTATTTGGAACTGAGAAGTTACAGTTATTAAATCTATTCTTTGAAAGTGGAGATGTTGTGGTAAATACAATACTTGACCAATGATTATGTGCTGGAGTGTGCAGGACATTTGTCAGGGTGGTGTAGAGCTGAGTGAGTAATTATTAAACAAAGTGTAATGTTTTGTCTTTACCTGAACCTGAGACAATTTAGAAGAGCAATGGTGAGTGCAGCGGGGATGACCATAAGCAAAACTAGTGCTATGGCTAAATATTTCCTTACTTATTCTATATATAAATTAAATATATATATATATTAGCTCAGATTTGAAGAACAGCATAATATTGCATATGCTGTTAATACCAAGATCAGTATGGTAGTCACAGATGGTGTGAGAGCTGTTCATCAGAGTGACCTACAGCAGCTTGGACTATAGACAGATGGGTTACATCTCAGATTTAATAAAAAAAGGGGCAAGAATAATCCCCAAATGAAATAATGTTTGCTATGTCAAATGTCAATGGTGAAAGTCAATAGAATTTGGGTTTATATACCATGGAGAGTAGTAGATGCTGAAGTTCAACATCCATTGTATGGGACTTCACTAAGGATACATCCAAACTGCTTTGTACAGTGTACCAAAGTGACCAGTCTCAGTACATATCATTGAAGAGAGCAAGTGTACTTGCTTCTCCTGATCTTCTCTTTCATGGACTTTTACAGACACCAGATAACATAACATAAAACTTCTTTGTTTAAAGATTCTAGATAAAATGAAAAATAATGGGAAATAATGTCTCAAAATTAGGAGCATTTTTTTAACATTATTTTAGTTATCTTAAAAAAAATATATAAAATAGCATGTTTTGCATCAACATGTATTTTCTGAACAATAACAAGTATGAGACCTCTCTATTCCTTGGAAAAAATTGATTTTCTGATAATTCACTGACGATTACCATTAGCCAATATTGTCAAATATTAGAGTTTTTACTTCTTATTGTTCTGATTTATTTATTTATTTCCAGTTTGATAACTGGGATGGTCCACTGGGCTCAAGGAGCTCGTTTTCAGTGGAGGTCCGGGGAGAAAAGCTCCAAAATTACAAAGATACAATAAAAATACGATAAAAAGTACAATAAAATGCAGTTATGAATAATCCTAGTATTATATAATATTTTAAACAAAATTGTAAGATGATACAGTGAGATGTAGCAAAAAGATGTAGTGCAATAAGTGGAGTATAGGAGTCTTGAGGATAGTTCATACAGAACATGCATGGTAACGAAGATGGGTAGTGTAAAGTATGCAGAGTAGTAGGAATAAATACCAAAAGTGGAGGAAGGAGAGAGAGGCAGTTGAGTAGTGAAGCAAGAGGCAATTGTTTATTAGAACGAAGAACATATGTGAGAAAAAAGCAATAGGGGGTAATACAAGGGGGATGGAGGGTAAAGTTAGTAGAAGAGTGTTGGACACAATTTGTAGAATGTTAGAGTCATTAGTTAGTCAAATGTAATATAGGTTTAGATGGAAGAAGTATATAGGGGAGAGAAGTACAGAAAGAAGGGTATGTATAGTATTTACACTATGTACATTAAAGGTGTATAAGTTATGTAAGAAATATCAAGGGGAAGCTGTTGGGCAGAATAGCAAGGTGAAGAAGTATTTAATGAAGAATAAGTAGAAATGAGTTTAATAGGATTAGGGGGGGGGCAGAGAGCAATTACATTTCCAATTTTGGGAGAGATGAGAATGGAGCTGGGATTTGAAGAGTTCAAGGTTATTGGAGATTCTGAGTGAGGGGGGAAGAGAGTTCCATTTTTTTCCTAGGGAATAGGATAGCAGACACTGGCCAGTGGGATGTTTTGGTTTGTGAATAGCAAGTTGATTTTGTTGTGCAGATCTTAGGGGTCTGTGGGGAGTATAAGAAGGAAGGATGTATGCTAGAGCAGGGCATGCAGTAGGTTTAAAGATTAATTTGTGGGCTGTAGTGAGTTGGAGGTAGTTGAGGTAGTTGGGAAGTTCTAGCCATTTTAGCATGTGTAGGGAAGAGCAACGGTGGGAGTAGTGTTTAGATTTAGTAGCGAATTTGGAGATTTTGTTGTAGCAGATTTCTAGTTTCGAGGAGATGGAGGACGCAAGGTTGGTTAGAAGAGGGGCACTGTATAATAGTGATGGTAGTAAGTAGGTAGTGGCAAGAGTTTGCCTGGTAGAGGGAGAAAGGAAGTGAGAGTTTCTGTATAGTAACCCAAGTTTTTGATGTTTTTTTTATATTTAATTGGACATGAGTATCGAATTTTTGGTGTTTGTCAATAGTAACACTGAGAAGTTTAGCGAAGGGGACAACTTCTATTAGGGAGTTGGCATTACTGGTAATATTAAAAGATTGTTTGTTAAGGTGCAGGTTTTTAGAGGGAGAGAAAATTAGGATTTTGGATTTATTAGCATCAAGGGAGAGGTGGTTTTGAAACATCCAGTTCTCAGTGGCTGTAAAGGCAGATTGGGTAATTGCTTGGAGAGCAGGAAGATTAGGAGCAGAGCAGATTAAAGTAGAGTCATCTGCATACTGCACTATTTTAGTGTTGGGAATGGCTGTTTCCATTTCACAGCCTGGGATCTGTCAGAAAGATAACTCTTAAACCAGGTAAGCAAATGCTGATCGAGACTGAGGTTAGACAGGTGAGTTAGAAGGTGGGAGTGAGAGACAGTGTCGAAAGCCTTGGAAAGATCTAGAAGGACAGTGGATACAATTTCTCGAGAGTCCCGAGCATGGTTTACTATATCTAAAAATGAGAGGAGAGCGGTTATTGTACTATGGCTGGGGCGGAAGCCATGTTGAGTAGGGGTAAGGAGGTGGTTACTGATAAGGAAGGGCATAAGTTGGTGGTGGATGCATTTTTCTAGAATTTTTGATATTGGGGAGAGAATGGCTATTGGACGGAAATTAGAGATGTTATTGTTTTTGCCTCCTTTGTGAAGAGGTAGGATGTAGACTGCATACCACAATTTGGGGACATAAGATTCATGAATGGATCGGTTAATGAGAATGCTAATGGGAATGGCAATGGCATCAGCAGCAAGCTTTAGAAAGTGTGAGGGGATATTGTCAGGGGCATTGGAGCAAGGCTTGAGTTTAGTGAGAAGCTTTAGAAAGTGTGAGGGGATATTGTCAGGGGCATTGGAGCAAGGCTTGAGTTTAGTGAGAAGCTTTAGAAAGTGTGAGGGGATATTGTCAGGGGCATTGGAGCAAGGCTTGAGTTTAGTGAGAAGCTTTAGAAAGAGTGAGGGGATATTGTCAGGGGCATTGGAGCAAGGCTTGAGTTTAGTGAGAAGCTTTTTGATGTGAGAGATAGAAATGGGTTTTAGATGGAAAATAGGGGGAGAGGTGGGAGAGGGAGATTGAGTGGGGGAAGGGAATGTAGGGTTGAGTGGAGGGGAGGAGATATTTTATTGGGGAAGGTGTTAGTGAGTTCAGCTATGGAGTTGGTAAAGAAGGAGTTGAATAGGGTGGCAATTTCTATGTCTGTTAAATTATTATCAGGACAGGGATTATTTTTTGTACCTGGGTGCAGAAGAGAGTTTATGGAGTTCCAGAATTGTTTTGTGTTTTTTGAATGGGTAGACTGTAGTTTAATGTAGTAGGATTTTTTGTCTTTTGTAATAAGCTTTTTGGTTAGGTTACAGAGTTGCTTGTATTTGAGGAGGGTGTCAGGGAGTTTTTTCTGATTGTAAAGTTTCCAAGTCTTGTCTCTTTGTTGCATAAGTGATTTAGTATCTTTAGTTAGCCATGGGGCAGAGTAAGGTTTTATTCGCTTAGTTCTAGGAGGTGCTTGGGCATTTAGAATGTCTACGAAGGTTGTATTAAAGAAATGTACGGCTTCATCTAGGGGAAGAGATTTTAGATTGTCCGAGTTGGTTTGTTTAAGTGTTTCTGAGAATATAGAAGGGTTTATGCAAAACCTATCATTGCTATGGTTTATGCCTGTGTGTGCATGTGTGTGTGTGTGTGTGTGTGTGTGTGTGTGTGTGTGTGTGTGTGTGTGTGTGTGTGTGTGTGTGTGTGTGTGTGTGTGTGTGTGTGTGTGTGTGTGTGTGTGAGTGGGGGGGGGGGGTTGCAGTGAATTTCATAGTAACAAGTTGGTCATAATCTCTTTCACTTTCCATCACAACTATCAGCCTTGCACATTTTAGGTGGCTTTCTTTGGTGGCTGGCAGGACCAGGATCTGTGTGAAAGCAACTTAATAGTGGCCGCTGCCCTGAACCCCACCTATTCTAAAACAGAACTGCTTAGTGGTGTGCATATACAGTTGCTGATGTTTGTTTGGAGCTGGGGATGTTGTGGTCATTATTTCTTTAGTCTTCCTCATAATCAAATTTCAGAGATATGTATACAAGGTTACTATAGTTTGAATAGGGGCTTGGGATAGTGTTGTTATCAGCTCTTTAGCATTCATCACAAACCTCAAAGGTATGCACAAAGGGTCACTAAGCTTATGTTGAAACTGGGGACAGTGTGGTCATTATTTCTTTAACTGTCCTCACAAACATCAGTGAGATGCACAGATGATCAACATAGCTTGTGAATGGGGCAATGTACTGTGTATGAACAACAAACTGGAATACATTTTGCTGATCACAAAAGAATTGATAAGACTGTAGTACACTGGATTTAAGTGGAAATAACTGAAATGAGACTGGAATGAATGTCTTTATCTGTTAATTACCTAAGCTTGTGCTAAACAGGTGTCAGTTTATGGGCCAAGTCTTTTTGTACTTCTCAGAATGAATACTGCACACACTGTAGTTCAGTTAAGAATGCTTTATTAGATGTTAACAATATCCTAATACTATCTCCTGTAACAGTGCTGATAAACAATAACAGTCTGTAGAAATTCTGAAATGCTGGATAGCAGTAACAGTGGTGATAAATATAACAGTGCTGATAAATATCCAAAGTTTCTGCGTGTATATTGCAATTCTCCTGAATAATATCTGGATATTTGACCTGACTTCAGGCTGGAGTGCCTATACTGCAAAGACCTTTTGCATATCAGTCCAAATACTAGCTTAACTAACTCAACTGCCCATGATTGAAGTATTTCCTAATAATACCAAACTCCTGTAATGCTCTACATGCCTCTGTAGCTTTGGTTTTTAGGCCTCATCCTTCATGTGCCTTACAGTACCTAACTGTTTATTCTTTATCTAGCATTACATTGCAAGTACACATATCTTTCCTTTGAGAAAGGAACATTCTGTAGCATTCCCTTGGGAACTGTTATTTCTGCACATCTCATGTTTATCCAGCAAGATTATCTTTTACTTTCTATTGAACTGTCTTACCCTGAAACTGAATGCATACATGAAAACACAAGTCTGACTCTATATTTCCAGGCCTATTATTCTACCTTAGCCAGCAAGATTATCTTTTCCTTTCCCTGAAACTGAATGCATACATGAAAACCTAAGTCTGACTATATTTTCAGGCCTATTATTCTCCCTTATGCCTAACAAATATTTTAAAATGAAAACCCTCAGTCTAACAGCTGCCCCCCTGAGGTCCCTGATGAAAGTTTACAGGGACCTTCTTTTGTAGTTACCTCATGTCTGCATTACTAACTAATGTAATCTGGTTTGAATATACGGCTTTATGCCACCTCACTCATAATGTGCTGATGTGTCCTGATAGATAGTGATGTTCTTTATGTTCTCAAATGTACTATTAGCTCCAAATAACTTTAACAGCTCCATATGCATGAAATATACCTGCTACAGTAATTATCCTATTACCTAGATCCATAGTCTTTAGAGTCTTTAAGTCTAATTTGTGATGCATATGTGATGTATCTAAAACCTGCACATTATTCTGAAAAGCAGTACCTTTTAATTATTTGGTTTCTAAAACTGATTAAACCAGGTAATTCTTTAAACCCTGCTGTTCCAGAAACAGTATGAAGAAAATGCCATACACATCTTCAACTTGTCTCTGTGAGTCTTCAGTCAAGCTAGACAGAGTATGAACTGTTAACCCTGCCTGTTTTTCTTCCTTATTGCTGTATGTTGTAATATTAAAATTAGACTGACCATTGCCTATGTTTTCTGCCTTATGAACTGGTGCCTTATTGTAACACAATGCCTCTCTATGATAGCAAATGAAACCTTTGCCTGTTGACCATGGATTCAAATCCTCAAACATTGTACTGTCCAGTCCATTTCCTTTTTCATTATATAGCCAATCAAGCATGATGGCTATTTTCTGAAGACTAGCTGAAATCAGCATTAGAGAGATACCTTTATAACTGGTCTTGAAACATAATTACCATATACTGTATTAACTTGTATCTGTAAATTTTCATCTAGATTTTTAATAATTTTATTTATCTTTTTAATTTCTCTGTGTGTAATAGATGTATGCCTTCTAAATTTATGTCTTGAATATCCTGTAAATATTTATGTGCTATAACAGTTTACTAAAACATTTGCTTTCTGTATTTCAGATTTATATCTTTGCATACTCTGTCAGTGTCCTTTTAACTTTCTGTCTAATGTACAATAATTATATAAAGTGCAGATAATCTATAAATGAATTAACAAATTAAGCCTACCCTGTTATGCCTTGAGCATATCCAATAACTATTACTACTTACTGTTTAGATAACTTATTTTAAGAGTATAAATAGCTGTGTGCAAGACTAGGATATAGGTGACATCATGGGGGGGGGTGTCAAGTATACTTTAAGTGGATTGGAGCCCTGTGGCTCGGGATTGCTCCTAGCGTGTCAAACCTGCCTAGCACTCTTTACAATGTGTAATCAGGTGTGCGCACTGCACACCGGGTTTTACAGGAAGAAAAAGGAAGTTAAACTAGGAAATAGCAGCTCTGTGCACATTTGAGCACTCCATTTGCGCTGCGCGCACACAGGCTTAAACAGGGAGGCAATGGGAAAGGAAAACAACAGTAATCAATGGTAATCAAGGAGAACTAGCTTAGCTGGCAGTGAAATGTATCTGAATCAGCCAATTACACAGACAGCAGACCAGCCCAGCCCAGAACACTACTATAAACTAAGCAAACACCTTCCCCTCTGGTTTTTCCACACTCTACACCACCGGTGTATACAAGCGGGGAAATTTTAACAAACAAACCTACAAAATGAGAAGGGCTAGAGCAGGCAACATAGAACAACATGTGCAAGAGGCTGAGGGTGGTGAGGATGTGAATGCTGTCAAACAACCCACAGTGAGGAGACGGAGAAGAGTGTACAGACCCAGGGTAACCTAACAGGGGCTACATGAGCTGGAGATAGTGGAGTGCTATAGGGTGGACAGAGACCTCCTACAGCAAATTGTTGAGCTGTGCCGGCCATACCTGACACACCAAACTGGCCAAGGGGAACCCATCCCAGTGGATACAAGGTATGCGTAGGCCTAGGTATACTAGCCACAGGTACCTCCCAAAGCACAACTGGGGATATCATGGGGATCTCACAGGCATCAGCATCCAGAGTATTCCACCAGTTCCTGGAAGCCATGTCAGCACATGCCAGTGAACATGTATATTTCCTCAACACACGTGAGGTGTTGACCAGCAATATGCGTCTCTTCCACCAAATAGCAGAATACCCTGGGATAGTGGATGCTATAGACTGCATGCACATATGCATCAAAGCACCACCTGGTGAGCAGAGTAGGGCCTACATCAACTGCAGGGGCATCCCCCCCATCAACTGCCAGGTTGTATGTGATGCCCAGGGCATTATAATGAATGTGTGTGCTGGCTGCCCTGGAAGCTATGATGACTCACACATATGGCATCTGATGCAGCTGTACCATAGATTTGCCAATGTGGACATCCCCCACGGTCAGCTATTGGGGGATGCTGGGTACCCACTGGAGCCGTGGCTGATGACACCCATCAGAAATGCACACACACCTGAACAACAACGCCATAATGAGACACACGCACAGGCCAGACATATAATAGAGCATGTGTTTGGGATGCTTAGGTCACAGTTCCAGTGTCTGGACACATTCAGTGGAGCCTTGCAGTATTCACCAGCTACATGTATCCAAATTGTTATGGTATGTGCTATGATACACAATATGATCCAGCGGAAATTGCTGCAGCAGGAACAGCATGGGACAGGGCCACACAGCCCCCCACCAATGCCAAGGCCTGTACAGGCTCAGAGTGACTCGGAGGAGGAACAACCTGAGCCTGCCCCAGTAGGCAGAAGGAGGTGTGCCCAGTATGCCCTGACCTTGGCAAAGAGGCAACGCATAGCATATGCACTGACACCGTAGGGACCCAGGGAATGACACCTCTCTCTGACTCGCACAGACAGTACAAGGGCTGGCAAACATGACAATACCTGTGCTCAACCATGTATAGGGAGTGTACTATGTACATCCAACATGGGCAGCCCTCCAGCACCATCCTCAAGTCTGGCACACCCTCAAGGTAAGTCAATCAACCTACCAATTGCCAAATGGAGTAGAATGTGTTGTTACCTGTAGCTATGGTATGGATGTGAGCATGCAAGGGAATTGGGTGGCCGAGTGTTATGGCAGCAGACAGTAGACACCCATAGTGGCACCATGACATCTGTAACACATACTGGAGTCATCATAGTAGCCAGTACTACACAGGGTGACAAAACCCACTGCAGGAAATGGGCTAAGTGACACGTATGTCCATAAGACCCACACATGCCAATCAGGAAGGTTCACATACCCAACAACAGTCTCAGCCAGTAGGTGAGGTGTAGACAAACACACACAAATGCTGTACTATGGCCTCTGAATGAGCCGTATGGGTAACCCCTCCCCCAGGCCTACACAGGCTACAGCAGGCCAGGCAGTTGGATGTAAGTTGTGAAGGGTAGGATGTCAGAAACTAATATGCAGGTAATTAAAGCTAAGATCTGTAGTACACTGGCATGCCTCTAGCCAGCACAATAGGTAAGACTACAGACTGAAATGGAGTACCTGACATACCAGTACAGTCCTAGCAAATGTGTACAAGTGTCAGGTGTGCCCCCCCATCCTACGTATACTTATAGTAACATTCAGGTGTGCCCCCCCACATCTGTGTAGAAGTGTAGAAACAGTCAGGTGTCCCCCCCGCTATGCAGAAATGTAGCAACAGTCAATGTCAAATGACCGATGGATACCCTGCAGGCACAGCATGCTACCTGTCGGTGTACAACACAAAGGTCAGCACTGCAGTACAAACTACCTGGACTTGATCCACACATGCAATACAGATGGCCATACTGGGCATGCTCACACACATAGAGGAATGAAGGCAATGTCAGTCAACAACATACTGAAAGGTCATACTGGGCATGCTCACACACTTAAACACATGAAGGCCATGTCTGCAAACACCAGTGGACCAGACATATCTGGCAGTCGCAGTTCTTAGTGAAGACGCATGTCAGTATGTACCACTCCAGACTTTCACACACAGTGGATAGAAATACAGACACATATGTAAGGACAACACACTATAATAAGCCAAAGGTAGATAGATATAGATGTGTGGAAGAGGGTGACCATGACAAGGAGCCATCCGGGCCTGTCCCACCCAGCACACAGCCAAAGGCCCCCAAACACATGAGGTGCAGATGTCACTCACTGCAGATACTAGCCACCAATATCTGTCAGCATGACAGACTATGTGGTGCATGTACCAGCTGTGCAACATGATTGCACAAGTAAGTAGCCATCTAGTAGCTGTATACATGTACCTGTGACATATGACCCTGTGTGTGCTCGCATGTGGCATGTCAACCCCTACATGAATGGGTTATGGCCCATGCACACACCGCCCTCCCCATAGCAGTATTATGACAAGCCTGCTGAGGTCATCCAATGTGAAATACACCTTTGGGAGAGCTGTAGCTCAGTAATCTCCATGGTGCATCCTATAACTGCATACTGCTTTCGTGGTAAACTAGTTAGGTAGTAGTTCTAACCTCAGACTTGGCAATTGTGTGAGTGTGTGTTTGTCTGTCTGTCTCTGACTGTGTAGAGAGAAATGTTTTTTAGGCTACTCACACTCCGTACAATTCATATACTCAACTTTGACAAGGCTGCTGATGTTACTCACCTAGAAATATACCTCTGGGAAAGTCATAGCCCAGTAATCTCCATAGTGCTTCCTGTAACTGAGTACTGCTGTAGTGTGATAAAGTAGTTAGGTAAGTGTTCTAACCCCAGACCTGGCAACTGTGTGTGTGTGTGTGTGTGTGTGTGTGTGTGTGTGTGTGTGTGTGTGTGTGTGTGTGTGTGTGTGTGTGTCTGACTGAGTAGAGAGCAATGCTTTTTAGGCTACTCACACTCCGTACAATTCATATACTCAACCTTGGCAAGGCTGCTGATGTCACTCACCTAGAAATACACCTCTGGGAAGATTATAGCCCAGTAATCGCCGTGGCACATCCTGTAACTGCATACTGCTTTAGTGTGATAAAGTAGTTAGGTAGGTGTTCTAACCCCAGACTTGGCAACTGTTTGTGTGTGTGTGTGTGTGTGTGTGTGTGTGTGTGTGTGTGTGTGTGTGTGTGTGTCTGAGTAGAAAGCAATGCTTTTTAGGCTACTCACACTCCGTACAAATCATATACTCAACTTTGGCAAAGCTGCTGATGTCACTCACCTAGAAATACACCTCTGGAAAAGTCATAACCCAGTAATCTCTGTAGCGCGTCCTGTAACTGCATACTGCTGTAGTGTGATAAAGTAGTTAGGTAGGTGTTCTAACCCCAGACTTGGAAACTGTGTGTGTGTGTGTGTGTGTGTGTGTGTGTGTGTGTGTGTGTCTGACTGAGTAGAGAGCAATGCTTTTTAGGCTACTCACACTCCATATAATTCATATACTCAACTTTTGCAAGGCTGCTGATGTCACTCACCTAGACATACACCTCTGGGAAGGGTGTAGCCCAGTAATCTCCATAGCATGTCCTGTAACTATGTACTGTTGTAGTGTGATAATGTAGTTGGGTAGATGTTCCAACCCCAGACTTGGCAAGTATGCATGTGTGTGTGTGTGTGTGTGTGTGTGTGTGAGAATCTGTGTGTCCGTGTGTCTCCATCTGTCTTTGACTGAGTAGAGAACAATGCTTTTTAGGGTACTCACACTCCTTAGAATTCATATACTCAACTTTGGCAAGGCTGCTGATGTCACCCACCTAGAAATACACCTGTGGGAAGGTTGTAGCTCAGTAATCTCTGTAGCGCATCCTGTGACTGCGGACAGCTGTAGTGTGATTTAGAACTGTGGTAGGGTTCCATCTCCACCCATGGCAGTTCTGGATGTTTTGTGTGTGTTCCAATGTCTGTGTATGGAGCAATGCATTATAGGCTACTAACTCGCAGTGCATTTCAGATGCCCTACTTTGGCAATCCTGCTGATGTCATTCATTGTGAAATACAATTTTGTGGAAAAAGTTCTGTAGTTATCCCTGTGGTGCGACCTATAACTGCTCCATGCTGTGGTGTGATATAGGCCTTGGTCAGGGGTTCAGTACCCACACATGCCAGTTGTGGATGTTCTGTGTGTGTCTCACTGTCTGTGTAGGGAGCAATGCATTTTAGGCTAATCACTCGCATTACAGTTGAAATGGCCTTCTTTGGTAATCCTGCTGATGTCATTCAGTGTGAAATACACCTTTGGGGAATAAGTACTTCTGTAATGTCCGTGGCGCGTGCTATAACTGCATAGTGCTGTAGTGTAATAAACTAGTTAGGTAGGGGTTCAACTCCCAGACATGACAGGTGTGTGTGTGTGTAACTTGTACCCTGTGTAGAGGTGGGTGTGAGTGTGTGACACCTGTGGGCAATGTGGAGGGGGGTTTGCTTATTACTTTTATGGTGGCTCTGCTATATATCACAATGTCAACCATACAGGGATAACAGATGTAAATTAGCTGAGAGGCTGGGGTGCAAAGCCATACCCATACATGTGACATCAAGGCCAGTCACGTGTTTGGCTGTGGGGGGGTGCCTATTCGTACAAGATGTATAGTGTGTGGGGCCTCTCAACCCCATTAATGGTGCAATGGTGCATGTGGACATATGTGTATTTGTTAATCTGCCATTGCTATCTGCAGATGTATGGCCATCTATACCTATATAGATTTATATATCTGCTAACATATATATATATATATATATATATATATATATATATATATATATATATATATATAAAACTAGGTCTGTATATACCTACATAGATATATATCTGTGTACACATATGTAACTTGCTGTGTATATGTAGACATATAGTTGCAGACATATATATGTGTCGATTTAGGCATATGCATGTATATATGTGCATATATATTGATATATATATATATATATATATATATATATATATATATGTATATAGTTTTAGAAATCAATATATATATATATATATATATATATATATATATATATATATATATATATATATATATATATATATATATATATATATATATATATATACATATCTAGATATGTTGTATCTGTTTAGATATTAATATATTTACACACACATACATCTAGATGTTGGTATACATTCACTGTACTGTTGCATGACTGGACTGGATAATATGTTTCTGAAAACATCAAATCTCTTTGTATCTGTCATGGCTTAGTGGTAAATCACTTTGTGGTGTACAAGGTCCTTGGTTTGAGCCTTGCAACAGCTGTTTATTTTGTTGCTGGGCAGAACATGGCCCGTTGGATACACAGTGATTAAGGCACTTTAAAGCAGTTGTAAGCAGGTTTGCACAGAGCTAAGCAATGCCTACACAGGTTGAGCAATTCAGCAGCTAACTGTGTATAAGAAACAGTAACCAGACTTTAGCAGTGCTTACCTCTGCACAAACCCGCGTACAACTGCTTTAAAGTGCCTTAATCACTCTGTATCCATCAGCCCTTGTCCTGCCTAGCAACAAAATAAACACCCTCTGCTAGGCTCGAACCCAGGACCATGCACACCATAGACAAAGTGATTTACCTCTAAGCCATCTCAGATATACATAACCCTGCTGTAGTCACAAACATATCATCCAGACCAGTCATTCAACAGTACAGAGAATGTATTCCAACGTGTAGATGTATGTGTGTGTGAAAATATATTAATGTCTAAACAGATACAACATATATATATATATATATATGTATATATATATAGATATACACACACATATATGTAAGCAGATATTTATATCTATATAAGTATATAGGGACATACATCTGTAGATAAAGTGGGAATCGGAAGATTGCCAAATTCCGGTAATAACGGCCACACAGGTAAAAAACACACTCTCCAAAGCTAAGAATACAGCATCCATGGGACCAGATGACATCCCGGGCTGTGTACTACATGAACTACAATATGAACTGGCACCTCACCTAAGTGTCATGTTTAATCATAGCCTCACCTCAGGTTTCATGCCCACTGAGTGGCGCACAGCTACAGTTATCCCACTCCACAAGGAGGGATCCACCTTGGATCCCGGAAACTACCATCCCATCAGTCTGACAAGCCTTATCTGCAAGGCCATGGAGCGTATTATAATGGAACTTATAAACAAAGATATTGGCAACCTTCAAACACTGGACCCCACCCAGTTTGGGTTCGTGAAGGGCCGATCTTGTCTCCTGAACTTGATTGACTTCTTTGAATCAGTCTCCAGAGCCATGGACAAGGGTAAGGTGGTCCACACAGCCTATCTAGACCTTGCCAAGGCCTTTGACACCATCCCTCACTCTGGAATCATAGATAAACTTACTAAGCTGGGCATTAATCCCTACATCACCCAATGGGTTGCTAACTGGCTTACTGATAGAACCCACACTGTAAAAGTAGTCTATTCCAAATCCAGCTCCAGACAAGTGACAAGTGGAGTACCTCAGGGTTCAGTCCTGGGACCGCTCTTGTTTGGCATCTACTTCTCTGACATACAGGCCAACACTAAGGGACTTTGGATAACAAAGTTCGCAGATGACTGCAAACTGGGAACCATTATTGAATCCCCAAATTATGTGGATACTCTACAAAAGGGCCTTACAGAAAAAGATGCTTGGTGCCAGAGCCATGGGCTCAAGCTCAATGCCAAGAAATGTATAGTTATCCCCTTTGGGAAAAAACATGTATCCGTGAATTACCATATAGGTGGCAGTACACTAAACACCGAAAGTGTGATAAGAGACTTAGGGACACAGGTGGACAGCGGTCTCACCTTCGATAACCACATCGCCACAACAGTCAGGAAATCCTTCTATGTGGCACACCTCATCACTAAGGGCTTTTCATCCAGAAAAAAGGAGGTCATTGTCCAACCGTACTCATCCCTCATTAGACCCATTATAGAATACAATGCCCCATTTGGTATGTACCTCTCAAGACATCTGCAACAACTGGAAAGGCCACAGAAATACCTCACTAAAAGAATCACAGGCCTAAAGCAGATGCCCTACGCTGACCACCTTAAAAAACTCCAGCTATACTCTGTCGCATATCATCTACTCAGAGGCGATCTTTGCTTAACATACAACGCCATGTCAAACCCAGAGCTGTTGGACATGCTACACTTAAAGAAATCCCAATCCCTCAGATCCACACGCTCCAGGGAGCTAAACCTTGTCATCACAATAAACAAAACATGCTGGAGGGATAGGTTCCTGACCCAGAGACTCCCCAGACTCTGGAAGAGATTGCCCATACATGTCAAGCAGAGTGCCTCTTTGGTCCTCTTCAAAAGGAACCTTGACGATTGGATGGGAGAAAGGAAATTCATCCCGGGGATCACGTCAGTCGCCCTGCTAGACAGGGGTCCAGGGAAGTAAATAGTGTGGGAAGAAATAGCCAGGGAATTGTTATGGCTAGGCTTGTATAGGCCCTAGGGCTGATAGCCTAGTACCAACCTATGAACCTATGAACATAGCAGAAACATATATGTCCACATGCACCATTAATGGGGTTGACAGGCACAAACAACATACGTCATGCATGAATAGGTATCCCCCCCCACAGCCAAACACCCCTGCCCTGCAATACACTACCAATTATTGCAGGGCACAAGATGTTAACAGTACTCCATCCCACCTGTATGATGTCAGACTGGTATAAGTAACATATGCAGTACAGTCAGGCTCATAATGACTCCCATTTTGCAGTCATCTGTTACCTTTGTTAGCCAGAGTCCTGTACTGTTTGCCTGTACTTCAGTGATGTAGATGCCAAACAGTGGTCCCAGGACTGAACCATGAGGTACTCCACTTGTCACTTGTCTGGGGATGGATTTGGAGTTAGTTACACCTACAGCTTGGGTTCTGTCAGTAAGCCATATGGCAAACCATCAAGTGGCATAGGGATGTATGGCTGGATTAGTATGTTAATCTATGTTTCAAGATTGGGGGGTGGTGTTGAAAGGCTTGGTGAGGTCCACATAGGCTTTGTGGCCTACCTTACCCTATTCAACAGCTATGCAGACTGAGTCAAAGCAGTCAATCAGTTTCAGGAGACAAGACTGGCCCTCCATGAGCCCAATCTGTGTGGGGTCCAGTGTTTGAGGGTTGCCAATGTCTGTGTTCAAAACATTCCTGATAATGCATTCCATGGCCATGCAGATCATGCTTGTCAGACTGATGTGATGGTAGTTTCAGGGATCACAGGTGGATCCTCCCTTGTGGAGTGGGTAACTGCAGCTGTGTGCCACTCAGTGGGCACCAGGCCTGATGCGAGGCTATGATTACACATGACAGTTAGGTGAGTTGCCATTTCATTTTGTAGTTCATGTAGTACACAGCACAGGATGTCATCTGGTCCCATTGATGCTGTATTCTTAGCTGTGGATAGTGCAGTTTCTGTCTGTGTGATTTCTGGGCAATGGAACTCTTTTCGTATTGACATGGGCCCTTTTGGGGGTGAGAGGGGGTGAATGTGGCACTAAATCAATCTGCCAGGATATTGGCACATTCCATGGGAGCAGTCTTTATAATGCCATTCTGTTATAGCTCAGAGCACGTCTGAGCATTGCCAGTTAGATTCTGGACATAACTATAGAATGCTGTGTGGTTGTCTGTGGAATCTGTGGTGAGTTTAGTTACATAACCAGCTTTGGAGGATTCTATGAGGGATCTCAACGTCTTACTGGGGCTGGTAAGGGAGTTATTTGTATCCTTGGATTATCCTTTTTTCTTCAACAGTGTCTACCGTCTGTTGTATACTCTGTTAATGGCAGGAGACCACCAGACTGGCTTGCTTATTTAGGAGGTGAGCATCATGGTTCTATGTGGGATGTCAGGAATCATGCACAAGTGGATGTGCTCATACAATGCCTTAGTGCAGGATTCATAAGTTGAACTGTCAGCTCCTGTCTCCATGGGTGTCATACACATTGTCACTTCTGCCTTGAGTAGCATGAAGTTGGCTTTGGAGAGGTCTTTTATGGACAACTGTATATACATTCCTTTCACATGTTCAGTTTGACTAGCCTATGGTGGGATTACTTTGGTGAAACTGCAGTCTCATGTACTGTTGTGATGGCATAGTGGTTATATACTGTGACTATAATGTACAGGGTCCTGGGTTCATGACCTGCAAAGGCAGGTTATTTTTGTTCTGGCCAGAACAGCGGTTAATGCATACAGACCAATTAGGGCAATTTAGGTTAGTCACACTCAATACAATTCAAATGCCCTACTTTGGCAATCCTGCTGATATCAGTCACTGTGAAGTACACCTTTGGGGAAAGAGTACTCCAACAATCTCTGTGGTGTGTGTTATAACAGCATAATGCTGTAGTGTGATATAGAACTCTGGTAGGGGTTCTGTTCTCACACATGGGAGTTGTGGATGCTTTTGTATCTGTTCCTATGCCCTTGTAGAGAACAATGCATGTTTGGCTAGTCACACTCACTACAATTCATTCACCTTACTTTGGCATTCCTGCTGATGTCACTCACTGTGAAATAAACCTTTGGGGAAAGAGTACTCCAGTAATCTCCATGGTGCATTCTATAATTGCATAGTGCTGTAGTGTAATAACTAGTTAGGTAGGGGTTCTAATCCCAGATATGACAGGTGTGTTTGTGTGTGTGTGTGCGTGTGTGTGTGTCTTAATGTGTCGATGTTTGTCATTTGTGTCCTGTGTGGAGGTGGTTGTGAGTGTGTAACAACTGGACTTAATGTTGAGTGTGTTTTTAAAATTTCTTATATGGTGCCCCTAGCATAAATCACAATATCCACCATGCAGGGATAACAGATGTGATATCAGTACATAGTCAGTCACAGGTTTGATACCCTGGACTGGTAGGTGTTTGACACAAACATGCTTACCTATTACTCGCCCAACCCACCCTGACTTTATCTTTGCCTTTGTCTGCCTCTCTCACTCCCTCTCTGGTGGATGTGGAGACTTACACCTGCTTTGCTTAGGCAGAGGCAAGTTTATTATAAGTGATGCTAATGATCAGCTGATGGCCTCTGCACGGATTGCAGCCCTCCTCTAGCTGATTGCATGTGGAACAGCTGTGGTAACATTCCCATAGCCAATTGCATGGAAACACACTCCAATATCTAGGAACATCATGTTGGTGTTGGGCCTTTTCATTCACTGTGAGCAGGAACTAGATCATTAGTTTGGCAAACAGTATTGCAGATGGATTGGGGACTTACCTCTGACAATATACACTGTGGAAACAAGCCAACACACAGGAAGGGGATGTGCCTATCCTGACTACAGACTGTAAGTGCTGCTATACTGCAGTTGGGGTAATATTGGTTTAACAGGGTGTGTGTGGATATGGTCATGTCAGTGCTATGTTTATGAGGAATCCCCATCTGTAGGGTCATCTGCAGACTGGGCAGTGTGTGGTGCCTTGTGTCCCTTGTGTTACCCACAGAGCATCTATCTCTTAGCTGCAGAAGGTAGTATGAGGATTGCAGTCAGTAGATGGTGACAGCCGGGAGAGTTACTGACTTCATATCCCTCATAGGACATATGTTGCATCAAACCCTGTTACAACAGGAAATGTATGAGGTTATCACAGCGATATGTCAATATTGGCCCTGTGTTTGTGCCTCCAGCCACAACCCTGTCAACCTTTGTACATATGTCATGCAGTAGGGGGTGCATATGTTCTGTACACCATATTTATTGACAGCATATCTGATAACAAGCCAGTGAGATATCAGACTGCTACACATGTTATGTATAGTAGGGGTTATATTTGAGGACATAGTCTGGGCATTCTGTAGTTGTGTGTACAGTACTGAGGTATGTGTAAGTCTGGTAATTGTCAACAGTGTGTGTATAGTGCATATGCACCTTGGCTTGTGTAGAGACTGTGGTAGATGTCATTGTTCTTGGTCCTGTTCTATCTGATGTTACATGCTGCTGCACTGTATGTCACCCTATCAGCTTACATGTTTGTAGGGGCGAACACACACATGTCCCAAACCAAAGACAGCCATTGGACCACACTGTGTAGTGGCCCAGTATATGTAGGGTTGTTGTGTGAGTGGCTCATATGAGGATAGTGTACATCAGATAGTCCATATACTGTAATAGTATGCTAGCTTACCATATGTGGCTGTGGCTGTGTTCACATTGGTTGTGGTTATGCACTTTCACACAGGTGTTTGTTACTCTGTGATGTGACATGCCTGTAGAGCCTGCTATCTATGCAGGTACATGTGTATTCCCACATACGAGATGTAGCCCATTGTTGAGTCAATCTGCCTGTAGCCTGCACTGTGCTTTGTTACATGCCTAGCAGCTTACTGTACTTATCTAGTGAGATGTCATGTCCAGATACTTGCCAGATGTACTGCTGCCTGGCCACCATAACAGTCATGTATGTCAGACAAAGCAGTGGGATGCTGTTCAGATGTATTTCACTAACGTGTGGATAGTATGTGGCCAGTGGTTATTATGTGTCAGGACAGACAGGGGCGTATGACTGCATAACCTATGGTGGCAAATGTATACCAGTATGTACGTGTTATACCAATCTACATGGCTGTTAACATCCACATTTACAGGCCTGGTCCACATGTCTTGCATGAAGGGGTTCTGTGTTTACCCCTGGACTGACCAGAGTGTGTCAGACTGTCCACATATATTGGCCATATCACAGCTGTAGTCCCCAGGGGCATTACTGTGCTAGCAGTGGTACTGTACTATGATGACCTTAGGATGTCTGTAAGTAGCCAATGGTGCACATGTTAACAGCAGATGTGGCCTCCCACACACACCATTACTGTGAAAACAATCCCTATTACAGTAGCAATAGTCTACAAATATACCTTCATTACATACGTGACATCCCCTTGCACTGAGAGGTTGGGACTATTGGGACTGAGGTAGGGCTCCACTCCATATGCAGGACATATGGTGAACATATATGTATATATAAGTATACATGTATCCATATAGATATATACACATATACATATCTTGCTTACTGTATGATAACAGTTTTACACATATGTGCCTGTATTCCAGCCTCTGTCCTCCACCTACATACCAGGCTTTGCACATATGACATGCTGTCAGGGGTTGTTATGTAGTGGGCTGTGTGTATGTCATGCTGTTATTCCTGCCATCACTCCACTGCTGTTGTGTCCCCCACACATACTGGAGGGATGGGGCCATATATGTGTGGGCTTCACCTACACAATACATGTGTGCCCTAATGCACTCCAGAGGCCAGTGTATGTAACAGTGGTATATGGCCCAGTATTAGTGAGTGTAGGGGGGTGCACCATGACTAACCTAAGCTGTTACAATATGTGTGGGTATCTGGGATAAGCTGCCTTAAGATATCTGGATGTACTTTATCATACAATCCACCTTGGGTAAATGCAGGCCTACTGCCTTCTGCCATACAGGATGTTCTGTTTGTCAGTGTGATTGTGATGGTGTCTGGTATGCCTTGTTATGTAACAGATGCATCCCATTGTGTCAACTGGTGTCTGTACCCCCTAGAAATTGTGTACAAAGTGTAGATAGAGGCTGCTGACCTATACATCTGCATTACGTACTGTTGATTGTCTGGTATGCTGTGGCCTTGTCTGTCATTACTAATAAACTACTTGAAGGCCTCGGCCTGGACAGCAACATATGTCAACCCTGCCAGACTGTCTTTGTATAACTGTTTCAAAGTTGCATTACACTGTTCATATTGATGTCAGTGTCTAAACAGCTATATGACATGGCATATACAACTGTCATAGTACACAAATAAAGCTTTCACATACATTTATGTACACATGTGTGTGGTTTTATACCCTTTGATATCTCTGTGGGTATATGTTGCAGGCTATGAATGTCATTTGTATGGGTGGCTCATACAGTCTCCAGTTGGTAAGGTGGTGACTGTAGGAATACTGGATGCTCCATATTGTGTGCACGTACTACATATGTATCTTACTGTACATATCTCTGTGTGTGTATGTGTAGTTACATATATATCTATATATATGTGTGTGTATATATATATATATATATATATATATATATATATATATATATACACACACACCTGTATCTGCATATATGTGTCTGTGTATCTGTATCCTAGTTATGGCCATATCGTGTCTAGTCCTGGCTATGGGATCTGCAACACTTGGTACTGTATTACGGTGGGGGGGTCATGCTTGGCTGGGGGGTATACCTATTCATACCAGATGTATATTGTGTGGGGCCTCTCAACCCCATTAATGTTGCATGAGGACATATATGTTTTTGTTATTTCCCCATTGTTATCTACAGATGTATGTCCGTATATACCTATATATGTATGTGTGTGTGTATATATATATATATATATATATATATATATATATATATATATATATATATATAGATATATATATGTGTGTGTGTGTGTGTGTATATATATATATATATATATGTGTGTGTGTGTGTGTGTGTGTGTGTATATATATATATATATATATATATATATATATATATATATATATATTGCTGACATATATATAACCTGCCGTATATATTTAGACATGTAGATGTGGACATATATATCTATAGATGTAGGCATTTACATGTTTATATGTTCATATATATTTATATATCTATATAAATATATATATATATATATATATATATATATATATATATATATACACACACACACACACATATATCAATATGTTGTACCTGTTTAGACATTAATATATTTACTCACACACATACATCTACATGTTGGAATACATTCTCTGTACTGTTGAATGACTGGGCTGGATGATATGTTTGTGAATACATCAAGGATATGTATGTCTAAGATGGCTTAGTGGTAAATCACTTTGGCTATTGTGTGCAGGGTCCTGGGTTTGAACCTAGCAGAGGCTGTTTATTTTGTTGCCAGGCAGAACAAGGGCCATTGGATACAGTGTGATTAAGGCACTTTTGAGCAGTTTTAAGCGGGCTTGCATGACGGTAAGCACTGCTAAGTTACGGTTACCGTTTCTTATACTCAGTTAGCTCCTGAATTGCTTAACCTGTGTAGGCATAGCTTACACCCATGCAAACAGGCGTAATCCTGCTTACTGCTGCTTAAAAGTGCTTACTCCCACTTACCCCCGTGCTAATTCCTTTAAAAGAAAAGAAAAAAGGGGTTGATAGGAAATTGGTGAAGAAAGGGGCACAAAGAGGGAAAGAGAGTAGGTAAAATAGCTAGGGATGTGCAGGAAGTGTGTAGGGAAGGTCCATAGCTGCCCATTTCTTCTACAGCAACAGCTATGCATATACACTGTATTTGGAGGTAGATTTGGACACTCGAACCCCTGGGAGAGGGGTGAGGGCAATAATAATTAATTGTGATTCCAATTAGACTAGATTACATTTGTCCAGTGGACACGTGTGCAAAATGGACAGCTATGTATGGGGTGAGATATTTTTGTGGGAACTGATTGCCCTTTTTTTCAGGTGGGAGTGGGATGTTGGGGAGGGGTAGGAGTTATATTTGGGGAGGTAGGTTGGGTAGGTTAACAGACAAGACACAACAAGATGCATACAGGGGCTGTATATGACACATGTGGGGAGTAAACACCTTGATTGGGAGGGGTGTTGGGATACCGGAAGCCGACAAGCCCCCTACTGGTAACAGTGGGACTGAGGTCCCAACCCATGGGCAGTCACCACTGCACCCTCACAGCCCCGAAGGTGGCTGTGCTGGGGGCTGAGCCGCAGAGCCAGGCTGACTCTCTAATTGTGACATGCGGCCTTCAAGCTGGTGTAGAAGATCATCGACCTGGTCATTGATCGCTCTATGCACCACGAACCCGACCTGGCCATGGGTGACAGGTGCCTGTTCATGCCCACTCCCGGGGGGGTGAGCCCCATCCCCTGAGGTGGTTCCACTCAAAGGTGGTGCAGGACCAACGGACAGGGAGGTGCGGGGTTGGGCCCCAGACATGCTGGTGCCCGGTGCCTCGGCCAGCTGAGGTGGGACAGGTGAGTCCACTGGGACCAGCATTCCCAAGCATGCTATAGTGTTTAGATTTCAACATCATATATGGTTTAGTTATAATCAACACATTTCAAGGTTAGGTATAGCTGCATGCATAGATATTCCCACTAACCCAGACACCAGATACGGAACAGTTGCATAGCAAACAGAACACATGCATATATGAGACCACAGTGGTAATACAAACAGAATGCAGGTACGTTGATGGCACCATGCCACCAATGTTGGAATAATTCAATATGGCACATGCATGGAAACCATTAGAATATTTATCAAACGATTGGCCATTATCAGAGTCAGTACATACCAGTTGGGGTGTGTATGTTGATTATTGGAGATAAGGTGGGGGGAGAGAAAGTTGTCAGTTAACAAGTAGTATATTCCTGTACTCCACATTACTTTCCTAGTTAGTGCTGTTATCTGTACCTTACAAGTGTTACTGCACACTACCCTACAGACCTATATTGGAGACTGATATGGCTGTCAACATCATTACACATGAACTGGTTTTACCTGCAGTATAGACCTCTTACCTGGTTTACCTGTGAAGGGAATGTTTGTTAACACTGACTAACTGTTTGTACACATACGGTGGGATTCTGGGTTGATGTTTTGCACTATCGTATCCAACTCTTTCGGCACAGACTCTGGCCATGTGTTGATCACATGCTGGTATGCCTGGACATATCTAGACTATTGCTGTCTTCCACCTTTAGTGACCTGATGAACACATGTACATGCTTTCCTAGACCGTTATATTATGTAGCACAGTGTGGCTGACAGTGACCACTGATACGTTATTATTCAGAGAAACTGCAACACTCACAATCCCCTACAATACCAGGGTGGATGGTACCAGTACAGGTTATATTTGTCTGTATTTCACAGCACAGTTTCCGTATCCAATGTACCTGTGGGAGCAATACTTGTTAGCACTACCTGACTGTTGCCACACAAGGTTCCAGATTACACATTAGTATTATGCACATAGATCTCACTCTGTTACTGTACACACTCTGACTACAGCTTAACAGGTTGGGATATAAATGGGACATACGTGGCTTCTTAGTCACATAAGGTATTGGGGAGTTTCTAGTGTGCCAGGTTTGTTTTTATAGATGTGTGACAATCAGTTGTATTTCCTGTTTGCTGCCTATATGTCTGGGATCATCCCACGGATTTCCCAGGGGGATATGTTGATACGCATTAGATATGGGCCCCTTTAATAGACAGTCTGGACATATCTGTACAGTCGTGGTGTATAATTCTGTATGCAGACTACTACCACTGGCAGGATTCAAACTGTGGCTGTGTGTGCCAATAAAACAACAGTTCACATCTCAGTTGCATGTGCTATTTGGGTTTTGTTGTCTGCATTTCCCCTGTTTAATGTGTATGTGTCTCTCAGTTGTACTAAATGACCTCTGGTGATTACACCTGTCATATAGAGGCATTCCTACACATTCACATTATGGTGCATGGTGTGGGTAACAGTACTTAATACTACAGTAGTATTACATGATTGCAAATCTACATTATCATATGATACCAGAATATACACATACAGTCCAGCTGTTAGACCTGTTCTGTCAGGGTATTACACTTTTATTGCCATACTAACAATAATAGACTCTTCCTGCCATATTCTCTACTGTATGCAGTACTTGCCTTGAACAATACAGGTTTTATATTAGCAATTACTTTACTACCACTTTTATTTTTATTTCCTATGACAGTAAAAGCATGAGTATTACTGACCTGCCTCGGGTTGCAAACGCGCCAGGCGGCAGATGTGGGCCTCCTGGTTCGCGGCCCGCTCCTTTGCAGCTGTGGGGGGACATAAGAGGAATATTTAGCCATACCTATCCATGATATACCTGAGCTGGCCATTATTAAACAGGTAGTGGACTGATATTTATACACAGCTGGGACATTCCCTGATGCTCTAGCCTCTTGAAGCCAGTCCTCCAAGAGGTCCCCCTTCTGCCTCTTCAAGTCGGCATAGTGGTGCCTGACCTGCTCACCAGTTCGGGGTATGCCAGTGGCACTGGTGAGGTCACGGGCGAGATGGTCCCAGGCATCTGCCTTATATTGGGAGCCCTGGTACTGGTCCTGCAGCAGTCTCTATGCATGGTCTTTAACTAGGAGTCCACCCATGACCTTGGACTCCTGGATGCACCAGCGCTGCACCCGGAAGCGTACTCTTCCCCTTACTGCCATAGTGTCTGCAAGGGGAAGCTTCAACCATTTATGACCTGTATTCCCACCTCCTGGGTTTAAGTAGGGTTGATCTCCCACACTTTTCCATGATTGGCCAGTTTTGAAAAGGCTAAGCTATAGGCAAACCTGCTTATCTAAGGCTGGCACTGTTTAAAGAGGTATACCACTGGGCAGATTGAATTGGCTTCCCTACACATTGCTTACACTTACTAAGTTGAGCTGTGCTGTGGTTGGCATTGCTTAATAGTTAATTAGTACTACATTTGGTTTTTGGCAGTGATTTATTATTCATTACAGGTTATATATGTGTCTGGTATCTGTGATTCATGTGTACATACACTGTATGGGGACCTGGGGACTTCTACACTTTATTACAATAACACCTCAAATCTATGCTTACTACAGTACTCCAGTTTACATATTTATGTTCTTTGGCAAGTTATACAACATCACACTGTACATAGATTCAGTTCACATGTTTGATTTGATTTTCCTGTGGTGAGGATTAGTTTGCTGATACCTCATTTATATGTATTGCTATGATGGCTTAGTGGTTAACTACTGTGACTGTGGTGTAGATGGTCCTGATTTCAAGCCTTGCAGAAGCTGTTTATTTTGTTGCTGGGCAGAACATGGGCCATAGGCTACAGAGTGATTAAGGCACTTTAAAACAGTTGTAAGTGGGTGTGTGCACAGGTTTGCACATAGCTAAGCAATGCTAACCTCCAGTTACAGTTTCTTACATTCAGTTAGCTTCTACTTTGCTTAATCTGTGTAGGCAATGCTTACCCCCACACAAACACACTTAAACATGCTTACTAGTGCTTATATATGCTTACTACTGCTTATTTGTGCTTAAACCTGCTTACTAGTGCCTTATTCATTATGACACTGACACTTCACATGTGCATTTAATGCAGTACTCCGGTTCACATTTAAATGTTATTTAGTAGGTTATACTACAAAAGAATGTATCACCCCTCTTTAATTACTATACCTCATCCCTCTACTTTCTAATTGAACCTCTTCCCACTATCCCTGACACCTACCTTCCACCCCACCTCCTAGGACTTATTATCCTCTTACCAATATGTTTCTTTTATCAAAAACTATGGTACATAACCTAATAATCTTATACATATGCTCCTTATGCTTAACCTTTTGTTATCTCCTTACATCTTATGAAAGAACTACTTATTTCCACTTTACTACCAGCCACAGACAAACAGCTTTCCAGAATCCTAGTCATACTTACACTCACTCAAACATTATAAGTACCCCCAACTACTTATTACCCAAATTCCATAGACATACACACATTAACTTTAATCATCCTACCATAAAGAAGCTCAAATATCTAACCGACTTTACATGTAAACCATCACTTGAACTACAAATACCAATCCTATGTGATGGTGACATCCACCCTAACCCAGGACCATCTAATAACTTCTCTGACACAACTCACAATACTCCACACCTTAACCCACGTACACTAACAACTGCTTCTAATGCCTTACTAATCGGACATCTGAATATCCGAAGCATTAATAATAAGATTGCCCATCTCCATGCCCTCCTAGACACCCACTCCTTTGATATTCTCTGTCTTACTGAAACCTGGCTGAAACCTGGCACTAAAGATAATGAAATACTTCCCCCTGGATACAATATTTTGAGAATGGACCGCTTAAAACGTAAGGGTGGGGGCATAGCGCTTCTATTTAAAAATGTATTAAATATCTCTTCACAACCTGCCATCCTGTTAAATGATGATAAAGCTGAGATTCTTACTTCTAAACTTCAACTAAACTCAAAAAAATCGTTGTATATTATCTGTATCTACCTTCCTCCAGGCAATAATAACACTAAAATTGAAACTATCCTAAGTTGTATATCTTCCTCTTACCCACAAGAAACTATCATTCTAGGTGACTTTAATTGTGATTGGTCTTCTGTCAACACAAATAACCCCTCATCCCACATAAATCTTTATGGCTTTACTCAGACAATTAATAACCCCACAAGAATCAATAAACCCAATAACAAAGAAAGTATTTTAGACTGGATCCTAGTTAACAAACTGCAACAAACTTACAAAGTAGGAACTTTGCCTGATGATGCAAGTGATCATTACTTAACTTATATCATAAGACAAAAAAATGACACTAATTTTACTCCTACCTACAGAGTCTCACGCAGCAACAAATACTTTAACCCATTATTATTCCAAAATGAACTAAAAGCTTGTAACTGGAATCTTCTAAAAACCCTAACTCTTGAAGATGCTACTAATTACTTCAACAGCAAATTCCTAGCTATCCTCGACCAACATGCTCCAATACGATCCATCAGAGTTAAATCTAAACCTGCCCCCTGGCTGTCCAAAGAGACAAGACAAAAAATACTACTTAGAAATAAATCTTGGGCTAAATGGAGAACTACAAAGACTATTTCTGACCATCAAACCTTTAGACAGTTAAGAAATAGCACAAAAAAAGCTGTATTTTTGGATAAAAAGAATTATTACTGTAAACTACAACAAACTTACTACAACAACCCCAAGAGGTTCTGGTCAACCCTAAATTCTCTCCTACACCCAGGCCACACTAGTACACCCTTACCATCAGGGGCTGAAATGAATACCTCCGACCAAACTGCCAATGCCTTTAACTCCTTTTTCACAGACACCATTAAGTCATTAGCAAACAAACTTACTATAGACAAATCTCACACCCCCACCAGTTTACCTGCAAATCTCCCCATATTTCAAATACAACCTGTCTCTACCTCCTACATCTTGAAACTCATCCAAAAACTTAAACCCTGTACCCCATCAGCAGATCAGTTACCATCAGAATACCTTCAAAAAGCAGCTGAAGCAATAGCTTATCCTATATCCCTCCTTATAAATAGAACCATAACAGAAGGAACTATCCCTGCTATCTGGAAAGTTTCCCACATAATTCCTTTACACAAAGGAGGCAGCTCAAAAGAGTATTCTAACTTCAGACCTATAGCTCTCTTATCTCCCCTAGCAAAAATAATGGAGAAATGTATTCATCATCAGCTAATGCACCATTTAACTCAATTCAATTTACTAGCTAAATGCCAGCATGGCTTTAGGCCATTTCATAGTACTACCACAGCTCTCTTATCATTTACCGAGTGTATCAATAAAAACCGCAATAATAGTATCCTAACATCTGCTCTCTTCTTAGACCTGTCAAAGCCTTTGACATGGTAAACCACCATCTGCTCCTAAAACCCTTGAATCTCTCTCTAGATACCAAAGCAGTTCAATGGTTTACCTCCTACCTTAGTTACAGGCAACAGGCTGTTCTCTGGGATAACACACTTTCATCTCTTCTGCCAGTCACTCTTGGAGTACCACAAGGTTCCATCCTAGGTCCACTCTTTTTCTCCTTATTCATAAATGACTTACATGTAGCAATACCTCAAGCCACATGCATTCAATATGCAGACGACTCAACTCTCATCTGCTCTGCCAATACCTCCTCTGACCTACAAACCCTAACACAGAACATATTTACCACAGTTGAGGCATGGTTCTTGAAACGCTGCCTACTTTTAAATGCCAATAAAACCAAACTCCTGCTTTTCACACCCAATAGGAAGTTCCCTCACTGACTTCTCCATTACCTCTAATAATGGCACACACATAGTCCCTGACTCCACCACTAAACTGTTAGGCATCACTATAGACAATAAACTCACTTTTGAAAACCACATTAATAACACTATCAAAACCGTAAATAGAAAACTTGGCTCCTTATTTAGAATTAAAAACTTTCTATCTCCACAGGCTAAAGTTACACTTGCTCAATCTCATCTTATTTCCACTCTCCTTTATGCCTCTCCCATATACACTAACTTAAAGAAAAAAAACCTTACTAAACTAACAAATGCATACAATAGCATCGCTAGATTTGCTACTGGAAATCCATTTAGAACTCATCACTGTCTTAATCTATTACAACTAAACTGGCTAGAATTGAACAATACCATACTTGTCTCCCAACTTACCTTTATACACAGGTTATTTTACCAGCCAGAAAATACCCCCATACTTTCTGATCTTATATCTCCCTACTCTAATCTAAACTCACTGCGCTCCTCTAATAAACCTCTTGTGAAGCTAACTAAGTCTAATAACTCTGCAGGCGATTCGCTTTTTTCTAACACCATAGGTAAACACTGGAACTCACTACCTACCACTCTAAGTACTTTGACATCACCTTTCCTCTTTAAACAAAAACTCAAACAACACCTAAAGACTCTCTGGCTATGCCCTTGCATCAATCCTGACTAATCTATGATTCTACTCCCCCTCCTACTCTCTCCCATCTGTACAACTAGCTCTAACTTCCTTTGTCAATTAGTCTCTGTTTTCAATTTAATTAACAATTCCAGATGGTTGTATTTTTTCTTTGCTTATATTTTTTTGCTCTCTCTGAATTCCTACTAAGTTTAACTCCCCCACTCCTATACTGTAAATAGAAGTAATATGTCCTCACTAGCACAAACTTTCTCATATATTTTTTGTTAGCACCAAAATTCTGCATGTACTTGTTTTGTTTCTAAACATTGCTAATTTTTTGCCTTCTTTTATTGAATCACATACTGTAATAACCCTAATGTGGAGCTTTTCTCCCCGGGCCTCTACTGAAAATGGAAATATATCCAGTTGGACTAGCCCGGTAAACAAATGTAAAATAAATAAATAAAATACAGATTTCACATAGAAAATGGAATGTGCTGCAGTGGGACTCGAACCGGGAATGCCTGCTTGTTAGACGGATGCTCTGACCACTACACTATTGCTGTGCTGCTTCATTTGCATATATCTTCCTTGTTATCCTCTTCAGCCTTTTAAACTGCTTTAACCGTAGCTAAGTGATGGGTAAACCCACACACCTACTGTTAGCTGTACTCGGGGTTTAAAAAAAATAAAAGGGTTTCTTCATTATATTTATATGTCCTGTTCCTGTTGTACACATGGGGAACTGTTGGTAGGGATATGCGGATACCTATGAGCAGTCTCGCTCATTTATTTACAGTGTCTGCTGTTCTACTTTGCAGGTGTGTGTTTATTCTGAGAGTTCTGCTCTCAGACATGTCCCCTGCACTCGTCCATGCTCCATGTAGATTAGGAGGTCAGGCAGCGCACCTTCATTAATATGCATGGCGTGCTGCCATCCTCCTCCTAAACTGCCGCTTCCGTGCAGGACTAGATTAGTCCTGCATGGAAGATTAGTAAATCTGGGGGAGTATATCAACATTCTTTTCCATTTCTGCACCTCTATAAAAAATAATCTTAAATGTTGAATTTTTTATATTTACTCCATGAACCTCAGGCCCTGTTATACTGTTCTGTGTCTAAATCTCCACCCACTGTCTTAACATAGCCATTCTGTTAGCTGATGTAATTTAATGGTTTCAGTACTACGGAATGCTGCAAGGGTTTATCATTACTGTCTACAGTTTTCCTGGATAAATAGTAAGAACTGTAACTGCATAAACTGTCACTAAGAATATTGACTTGATCTTTACTATACTGTTTTATGGCATACTGTGCTATCTTTAATTCAGCTCACTGAGCTGGTCTGTAACCTAATCTGTTATTCTTGGTAGACTGCAATTTTTGCATGAAATATATACAATCTTGAACCATTTACATAGACACATTTATTACTAGAGTTGAACTGATCTGATTCTGGATGTTTATTTGACTGTCCTTTATACCAGTATTAGAAGTTTCTTTATACAGCATACACATTTATTACTAGAGCTGAACTGATCTAATTCTGGAATTTTACTTGTCTGCCATTTATAGAACTATAACATAAGAGGTGAACCTGTGGTTTTAATGATGCATAATATTTATGATGCACTTTTTCTTGCATGGGATCTGTACCGTTACTTCTAAAATGTAGCACTGACTTTAAATTTTACATTTTGTAAACTACAAAAACATAATTTAATATCTGTGAATGCTTTTTGTCTTTGTATTTATCAAGATATTATGTATGCATTGTAACACTTTACTACCATAATACAAAGGAATTAATATTTGCTAAACAAAACAACATAAAATTAATTTGCCAGATCTGTAACTATAAACCTTTTATTCTGCAAATTAACTTGACTGTCATTTCTGGTATACCCTTCACAACATGTGCTTCCAGAATGATAAGCGCATACTGTTACATTTTCATTCTGATCACTTCCAATATGTATTTCTGAGCATTTCAGCTGTGTCAACAGAACTAGAGTTTAGTTTATCTTTAACCCATAAATCTGCATGTTCCTGTCATAACCAATTCTTCAAATTCTGTACATTTGCACAATCTACTGCATGCACATTCTTACAAGTATCATCTGTGTGCCCTACTGTACATTCTGTAGCATTTCTATTTATCAATAAATTCTTGTTACTGAAGTCTAAAACAACATATAACTTTGATGAGATGTCCATACCTAGTATGAAGCTATTACATTTCAAACTGTTAACTGCTGTAATCTTTGACCCTTTAAATCCTGACAAAACTGCATTCATGTCTAGTATAAGTACATTATTCCATAATTTATTTTCTGTAAACAATGAAATATTGTCATTTCTTTCAATCTTAAACAATGACAGAATAATAATCTGGTTTGGTGCTGGACTGCCACAACCTTTATAGATAAACTGAAAATCCTTCTTTATAGAACTAGCAACAACACCGGCTTTGAGCTATGGTATGCATTTCTTCTTGTATTTGTCCTGAAACACTAGTAATAACATTAACTTGAGGTAAGGTATGCATTTTTTCTTTACTTTGCCCTGAAGTCTGTATATATCATTTATGCTTGTATTCATCAGACTGATCAAAATCTGCATTCTGATCCTGCTTATCCCACTCAGTGCAATATCTGCACTGGTTTCTGAAAAACAAGAAACTAGTATTTATTACATTCTGAACATCTGTATCTGAAATAACATGAACTTGAGACATAGCAACTGTTTTATTTCTATTTGGTCTGGAAATTTGCATATTATATACACTGACTGTGGGTACATCTGCATTTGCAATACTGTTACTTAACTCCATACTTTGAATTGCATGTAAACTAGAATTTATTACATTCTGAACATTTGCATTTCAAATAACATGAACTTGTGACATTGCAAATGTTTGCTTTATGTTTTGTTGGGAAACCTGCATGTTACAAACATTGACTATGTTGATGTCTGTATGTGCAATACTGTGCCTTAACTCTGTATTTTGAATTACATGCGCTGTAGCATTTACACTAAGTTCTGAAGACTGTAAACAAGAACTTGTGTTATTTAAGACCATACTGATAGAAGTTGAGCCATTCTGTGAATCATGAGACAGTATGTCGCAGTGTGCTTCTGTGATTTAATGCTTTTGTGTCTGGAAAGATGTAACATTCCTGAACTAATAACCTTTAAGTTTAAATTAACATTTCTGGAACACAGTTTTTTAGACTGCTTTACTCAATTTTTAACTTTAAACCAAGCATTTACTGGTGTCTTTACTGTAGAAGTATTGGTTGACATATTTATAAAATGTTCTTTAATTGATGTATTTAAACTTTTCTAATAATTACTGTCTGACTTAGCTAAAAAGTTCATAAATTCTTACACAACATTATGATTAATGTGTCCTGTCATCTGCAGCTTTTTAAACTTTTTTTTGCTTCTTGCCTGTGTGATGTCACGCTGGAAACTTGAAAGTTTGTGGAGATGGTGAAGTATGTTGATGTTAACTGGATACTGTTTTTTAATGTTTTGAAGAAACACTGTTCAAGTTTCTAGATTTTCTGAACTACTGCTGCTCTGTTGATATTCTTTGAGGCTTTTCCTGAAGTAGTGTTTCAGATAAACACTGGTGGTCTACAGTCTGTCTAACAGCTGCAATTGCTGTATGTCTTCTGCTCTGGCTGTTTTCTGTATGAAGTTTACATCTGGAATAACATTGGTGTCTTACTGAAAGGTCTTCTGTGTGAGAGGTAACTGTAGTATTGTATGCGGTGGACTTATTCTGTATGGAGTTCACAGTCTGTTGTCTGGAAAAATACTGGTCTGGTATGCTGCTGAAAAATCTGCTATGGAACACCTTTGCTGTAGTTACTGATAGACTGGAAAAAGTGTTACTGTAATGCGAGACTACTTTTATTTGCTCTGAAGTCCATTCTGTAAAATATAGAAACTCTCACTGCTGATAAGGTTGCTATGGGATTTTGGGACTTACTTTAACTGTTGTCCCTCCGGTCAATTTTAGACTTGCTATTGTAAGAACTGATAAGGCTTTATTATACTGGAATTAACTGGAAACAACTGAAATGAGACTGGAATGAATGTCTTTATCTGTTCATTACCCAAGCCAGTGCTGACAAGGTGACAGTCTCTCCTTCATGGGCCAAGTCTTTTGTACTTTTCAGAATGAATTCTGCACATGCTGTAGTTCAGTTAAGGATACTTTATTAGATGTTAACAATATCAGAATACTGTCTCCAGTAACAGTGCTGATAAACAATAACAATCTGTAGAAATTTCGGAATGCTGGATAACAGTGACAGTGCTGATAAATATATCCAAAGTTCTGAATGTATATTGTGATTCTCCTGAATAATATAATTAACAGTGGATATTTGCCATGAATTCGGTACTCTGGCTCGAGTGTCTGTACTGCAAAGACCTTTTGCATATCAGTCCAAAAACTAACTTAACTGCCCATGTCTGAAGTATTTCCTAATAATACCAAAACCCTGTAATGTTCTACATGCTTCTTAAGCCTTGTTTTTCAGTCCTCATCTTGCATGTTCCTCACAGTGCCTAACTGTCTATTCTTTATCTAGCATTCCATTGCAACTACACATATATTTTCCTTTAGAAAGGAGCACTCTGTAGCGTTGACTTGAGAACTGTTATTTCAGCACATCTCATGTTTAGCCAGCAAGATTATCTTTTCCTTTCTATTGAACTGTCTTACCCTGAAACTGAATGCGTACATGAAAACACAAGTCTAACTATATTTCCAGTCCTATTATTCTACCTTATACCTAACAACTTCTTTAAAGTGAAAACCCTCAGTCTAACAGATCATTACTATTTTTTTACAGTCAAACATCAGTTGCATGTACATATACAAGTTGCTATCTTTTTGAATCAGGGGTAGGGAGGCATGTATATATATATATATATATATATATATATATATATATATTGAGAGAGAGAGAGAGATATCAGCAACAGATTGAAATATGTAAATATGTTATTGTGTTCTATTTGCTCTTTGAAGTTTCTTCTTAGACTGACATTAATGGGTATCCAGAAGGTGACTGCCTTTTGGGAGTAAGGTTGAGGAGGCATTATGTAAAACAGCTGTTGATTTAGTCCATTCCAAGGTAATTCCTGGAGAATACACAGAACATATTGATATTTCTCATAGGTTCATAGGCTCATAAGCTGATTACTGGGCTAGCAGCCCTTATAAGCCTATCCATTATTGCCTAAATTTTACATGATTTTCAATCCCTGAGGGCTACAGGGTGGCTTAGGTTTATGCTTATGCCTTTGAGTATTTTCCAAACTGCCCTTGTTCATAAGGGAATGGGTGCCACCCCAGGAGTGAATTTATGATTCCCCATCCATTGATCCAAACTGTGTTTGAAGAGGGTCAGGGCAGGGCTCTGCTTTCTGTGAATAGGAAGCCTGTTCCAGAGAGGGGTAATCTGTGAGACATATATCTGTCTCCCAGCATAATTTATTTGTATCAGAGACCAGGTTTAGATCCTTGGATCAGTTGGTCCTTGTGCAGTGTGTCTTGCGAATGGGTAGCAGTTCCATCAGGGCTGGATTTGAGAGTGCCTTGCAGGTTAGGCATAGACCACCCCTTATAAGTTAGTAGGAGACAGAGTAAAGGGATAGAACTTTTAGTTGATCAGTATAGAACATCTTGTTTATACCCTGTATTGTTTGTAAGGAACCTCTGAGACCACTCCAGTTATTTTAAATGCCTGGTCAAGTACATGCCGAAGGGTGCATTGTACTCGATTAGTGGCCTGATGAGGGCCAGTACAATGGGACTATAACTTCCCTGGATCTGGATGCCATACCTTCACTTATAAACTGTGCCACATAGACGAGCTTCCCCACCACTGTGGACACATGATGGTCAAAGTTCAGGCTACTGTCTATCTGTGTACCTAGATCTCTCACCTTTGGGCCCACTCTTAGGGGAGTTGGATTAATGTTGCAATTTGCAGGGGTATTGACTTCCCACAGGTTATACTTATGCATTTTTTTTATTTAGTTTTAGGGCATGGCTCTGGCATGGGTCTGTATTAGAACAGCGAAGAGGCGTTTAATCGAATGCCTCTTCATCGACACATAAAGAGCAAACACATTAAAGCGCGAATGCTCAAAACAGGAATTTCTTTCCCTGGGAAAGAAATCACTTGGCCTTCCCCATGTGTTTGCCCCTTTCCCCACTGTAGTGCGATCTCAGAGTTGGCATATTTATTTAGGGGGGTGTGGGGGGCAAAGTTCTCCATATTGTAATGTTTGAAAATGTGTGTGTTTGTGTGTTAGTGCTACTGATTTCTTTCCCAGGGAAAGAAATTGGTGTTCTGGGCATTCGCACTTTAGTGCATCCGCTGTTTATGTGTCGACAAAGAGGCGTTCAATTAAACACCTCTTCGTGCTATGATATAGACCCTCTGGCACCAATCATTTGTCTGAGTCAGACCCTTCTGAAGGACATCTACATCTTTGGGGGACTAGGTGATTACCCCCGACTTGCAGTCATCAGCAAACTTGGTCAGTCAAAGACCTTCTACATTAGCCTTATCTTCAAAGAAGTATATTCTGAACAGGAAAGGTTCCAGCACTGAGCCCTGTGGTACACCTCTAGTAAATGGCCTCTTGCTGTATATGGATTCTCCCACTCTAAGAACATGTTCCCTGTCTGTGAACCATTTGGCTATCCATCCAGTGATGTAGGGATTTATGCCAAATTTTGTGAGTTTGTAATACCTGTGTGGGGAATTGTGTAAAATGCCTTAGCCACAAGGTAGGTATACTGCACTGTTTTACCCTCATCCAAGGCCGTAGTGACTTTCTCAGAGAAGTCCATCAGATTAAGCAGGCATGACCTGCCCTTGACAAAGCTGAACTGGGTTGGGTCCAGTGTATGGGGATTTCCTGTGTTGTTATTGATCAGGTCCATGATTATTTTTTCCATAGCCATGCACGTAAGACTAGTCAAACTTATGGGTCTGCAATTTATTGGGTCTGTTGATGGTCTCCCTTTATGCAGAGGGATGACAGTTGCTGTCCTGTACTCCCAAAGGACAGTCTGGAGGCTGTGGTTAAATAGAGATCCTAGTTGGTCTGATAAGTCATGTTTGAAGCTATTGAAGTGACATGCTGGGATATTGTTGGGACCCATTGAAGCTGTGTTTTTAGCTTTTGGGAGTACAGTGGCGATCTGTTCGTTTGTGATAACTGGTAGAGGAATGGTGGAGGGTATTTCTTGGTGGGGTAACCAGAGGCAATGGAGAGGTGAAATTTGAGCTGAATATATTGGCTAGCAGATTTGTTATATCTTCTGGCTGGGTATAGGTGGTGCCATCTACAACTAACTGCACATTGTTGGGTGTTGCCGTTAAGACTGTGGACATAACTGAAAAATTCCTTATGGTTATTCTTAGTTTGGAAGGCTATTTTTGCCTCAAAATTCACTTTTGTAGACTTGACTAGTCCCCTGATTTGCCTGTTTAGACTAATGAAGGGGGTTTGCTCTACTGCGTACATTCTCTTTTACTTCTAGACATCATTTTCTTTCATTTCTTATGCAACTTATTTATATCAGGAGTCCACCAGGGTGGCTTGTTTTTGCAGTTTGTCCTAGGCTTATTTTGGTCTGGTACTGCTGTTTCTATGCAGTTGCTTATATGGCCATACAAGGCTTTTGTTTGCATCTCCACATAGGCATCTGTGTTTTCTGGGTTTGGGGGAGTTTGGAAATTAGCTATGCCATAACTTAATAGGAGGTAGTTTGCCTTAGAAAAGTTCTTAAAAGTTTTGGGGTTAGGTGGGGCTTCTGGTTTTATATTTATTTCAAGGGAGACCACTTTGTGATCCAATCTAACCAGTGAGGTCATTATACTTGGGGGAGTGGGATGCAATGCTCTCCCATATTTGGGAGTACCAAGTCTGGGATGTTTGTACCCCAAGTAGAGTGCAGACTAGCTACTCCATGGCATTTGCATCAACAAAGTGTAGAAATTTTTGAGCCTGCATGTTAGTGATTGCCTATGCTTCCCAGTTAATGGAGGGGGTAGTTGAAACCACCCCTGAGTATGGTATTTGGCTGAGTGGTAAGTGATTCTAGTAAATTCAGGTATGAGGTATGTTTTTTCTGTCTTAGTGTGGGACCTGTAGATAGCAAGGATATGGTAAGGGATTTTTCCTGTGGTTAGTTCGATAGCGAGTAGCTCATAAGCTCAAGTTTGATAAAGAGTAGCTCATAAGCTTAAGTGTGTCATATTGTTTGACCAGTCTATAGATAGATACGCCTCCACCTTTTGTCCTTTCCTGTACAGTGGGTGGTTAGAATGTGTGAAAGGCATTATAGCCTTGTATTGCCAGGATGCTTTCCACAGCTTTGAACCATCAGTAACTTCACAGACTTCAGCATTCTCCAGGTTGTGGATTCTTCCACGGAGTGTAGTTTCTTGTTGAGACTCCTAGCATTGAGCAGTAATATGTTTAGCTCATCATGAGTAGATTTTGCTATGTTGGAAGGTTTATCTGTTTGGCAATGCCTAAAAAAGGCACTACAGGGTAGGATAATGTTTTGGCTAATATCTGAAGGCCTAGTGGTGACAGGTGAAGACTGTCCCTGGCAAAGCAGGATGGCTTGAAAATCATGTTATCCCAGGCTGACAAATATTGGACCCTCTTGGAGTGACACCTGTACCTAAGCCGGTTATTAAAGCAACCATTTTCTGTTAGGATTGTGGCATCATCCTTTGAGATGGTAGAATAATGCTCACTGCTCGACTCATACCAGCCTGTGACAAAAATTTTGAGAGCTGAGTCATGTTTCTTTTCATATAGCTCAGGAAGGTACATCTGAGGTCATTTATGCCCACATGGACTATGGCCCCTGACAAGCAACTATCTGGAACATTCTTCTTATTCATCCTGATGACAGGGCTATCGGTGTGTCTCACAAAGGAGTCTCCTATGACCAGAATATTGGTTTGTGTGGTGTTACGTCTTATGGGCTTGGTAGTTGAGACACTATGAGATATAGTTTAATGTGTTGTGGGGGGGGAGTTGTCTTGATTGTATGCATGTGGAGTTTCTGAGGACTGTGTCTGGGAGGCCTTTGAGGTTTTGATAAGTTACATGTGAACACCCCTGCATATGTGTGTCTATATAAGTACAGTGAGTGTTGTGTGTGTCACTGACAACCTGTTTGGCATTTTTTTATGTCTGTATGTGAGAGTCTTGCCTCCAGTAACATTGTGTAACTCCATTTCTCACATACTTTGTTCATCTGTTTTAGAATTAGGTGGTTATCAGTAAACATGAGGCAACTACTACATTGCCTCAGCTTGCCCATGTCCACCAAGCTGGATACAGAGAAAGCAGGAATGTGCGTATCCATGGTTTACAAGGGAATAGAATGGAGCTGTTTACAAAGGGATACAGAATGGAAGCTTATGCAGTACAATCTACAACTAAACTATGCAGCAATGCTGCCCAGCATGCAAACCAGTTCTTTCAGCAGTGATAGTCCCCAGTACTCTAATAATGTAATCTGCCACAAGAGTGCAGACTTTAACCCTCTTAATGTAAAATGACTGGTTTGGAGCCCAAGTGTTAAGCAACCAGAAAATAGATGACAGAAAACACTGGTCTCAACAGATGCAATGTATTTAGAGCAGTGCAATTGCAGAACAGCTGTCCTTACAACAGTGGAAAAATACAACTTAAAACTCTCAGAAAGTGCAGTAAAAGCAATAAATAGCACAAATTGTTGACAATGCAATTAAAACAAAAGAAATACAAGTGCAAAATAAGACTTAAATTAATTTTTCTTGGCAAGGATGGCTTTAGATGCAAGAAAAGTCTCTTGAAGTCTCTGATGTTGTTGCCAAATTATGTACAGTTCTAAATAACTGAATAATATTCTGACATACATTTCCTGGGTGTCAGCATTCTGTCATTTTGACAGGATATCCTAGACCCCTATGTATTACGTGTGTGTGTATAATATATAAATATGTATGACAGCAGCATTTGAAATATACATCTGTGTATGTGTGTGCATATATATATATATATATATATATATATATATGTATGAAACAGTCAAATGTTGACATTGTGAATGTGGACACTTAAAGATCAACATTCGCAATATAGACTGTTCAAAACAAAAGCTCCGAGCATAACCTCTGAGCATGCAAACACTAAAACACTGTTTATTGCAGGGGCAAACCCCATTGCACCTCCCACACCCACTGCTAATTATATATACTAACTCCAAGATCGCACAATCCCTAGGGAAGGGGCATATACCCATCCCCAAGGATTGTTGATCTTGTACACCTGATGACCATCTGTTTGGTAGAGGAATGCTGGAGGGTATTTCTTGGTGAGGTAACCAGAGGCAATGGAGAGGTGAAATTTGAGCTAAATATAATGGCCAGCAGATTTGTTATATCTTCTGGCTGGGTATAGGTGGTGCCATCTACAACTAACTGCACATTGTTGGGTGTTGCCGTTAAGACTGTGGACATAACTGAAAAATGCCTTATGGTTATTCTTAGTTTGGAAGGCTATTTTTGCCTCAAAATTCACTTTTGTAGACTTGACTAGTCCCCTGATTTGCCTGTTTAGACTAATGAAGGGGGTTTTCTCTACTGCATACATTCTCTTTTACTTCTAGACATCATTTTCTTTCATTTCTTATGCTACCTATTTATATCAGGGGTCCACCAGGGTGGCTTGTTTTTGCAGTTTGTCCTAGGCTTATTTTGGTCTGGTACTGCTGTTTCTATGCAGTTGCTTATATGGCCATACAAGGCTTTTGTTTGCATCTCCACATAGGCTTTTGTGTTTTCTGGGTTTGGGGGAGTTTGGAAATTAGCTATGCCATAACTTAATAGGAGGTAATTTGCCTTAGAAAAGTTCTTAAAAGTTTTGGGGTTAGGTGGGGCTTCTGGTTTTATATTTATTTCAAGGGAGACCACTTTGTGATCCAATCTAACCAGTGAGGTCATTATACTGGGGGGAAGTGGGATGCAATGCTCTCCCATATTTGGGAGTACCAAGTCTGGGATGTTTGTACCCCAAGTAGAGTGCAGACTAGCTACTCCATGGCATTTGCATCAACAAAGTCTAGAAATCTTTGAGCCTTCATGCTAGTGGTTATCTATGCTTCCCAGTTAATGGAGGGGGTAGCTGAATCCACCCCTGAGTATGGTATTTGGCTGAGTGGTAAGTGATTCTAGTAAATTCAGGTATGAGGTATGTTTTTTCTGTCTTGGTGGGGGACCTGTAGATAACAAGCATATGGTAAGGGATTTTTCCTGTGGTTAGTTTGGCAGCGAGTAGCTCATAAGCTCAAGTTCGATAGGGAGTAGCTCATAAGCTTAAGTGTGTCATATTGTTTGACCAGTCTATAGATAGATACACCTCCACCTTTTGTTCTTTCCTTTACAGTGGGTGGTTCTAATGTGTGAAAGGCATTATAGTCTTGTATTGCCAGGATGCTTTCCACAGCTTTGAACCATCAGTAACTTCAGCATTCTTCGGGGTGAGGATGCTTCCAGGGAGTGTAGTTTCTTGTTGAGACTCCTAGCATTTAGCTGTAATATGTTTAGCTTATCATGAGTAGATTTTGCTATGTTGGAAGGTTTAT